>NW_024097951.1:0-42021 GCF_016545835.1 Crotalus tigris
GTTGCTACTTTGTCATGCCGCTGCTTGTAATCAGTCTGTGCACTCTTCTTGCAACTGCTTACCAGGTGGTCCACTGTTTCTTCAGCTTCTGTGCATAGGCGGCACTTACTGTCTGTTGCTGTCTTCTTAATTTTGACTTTATATGCATTTGTCCTTAAGGCTTGGTCTTGTGCAGCCAGAATTGGTCCCTCGTTCTCTTTCTTCAATTTTCCTGCTCTTGGCCATTGCCAGGTCTTGTTATTATCTGCTTTCCCAGCTATTTTTTTAATGTATTGGCCATGTAGTGCTTTGTCTTCCCATGCCTCTATTCTGTTCTTCATTTGGTCTTTCTTGTAGGCCAGTTTGGTCTCTCCAGTAGTTAGTAAGCCTTCCTGATATACTAATTTCAGTGCATCTTCATAATTGTTCTTCAGATATTCTTCCAAAGCCAATTTTTCTTCTTCAACCATCTGATGTACTTGTAGCATTCTACGCCCACCTATTTGCCTTGGTAGATAAAGTCTGTCAATGTCACTGCGTGGATGAAGGGCGTGATTCATTGTCATTATTTTTCTGGTCTGCCTATCCATTGCTTTTAGTTCTGCTTGAGTCCATTCCACTATTCCAGCTGTGTACCTAATGACTGGGATTGCCCAGGTGTTGATTGCCTTTATGGTATTTCCTCCATTGAGTTTGGACTTTAAGATCTTCTTCACTCTCTTGATGTATTCACTTGTAATCTTTTTCTTGACTTCAGTGTGCTTGATGTTGTCAGCTTGAAGGATACCCAAGTATTTGTAGTATTCTTCCTCATCCAGACTCTTAATGTTATTTTCGTGGGGCATCTTGATTCCTTCATTTTTCACTATTTTTCCTTGTTTGATAGTAAGTGTGGCACATTTGTCCAAGCCAAACTCCATTACAATATCTTGGCTATATATACGGACAGTGTTGAGCAGCGATTCTATTTCAGATGATATTTTTCCATACAGATTATTATTATTATTATTATCGATCATCGCACAGTCAGCCAGATGTTCAGACTGGATTTGGCATTTTGTCTACCTATCGAGTCCTTACCCAGGACCTGGGATAGGCAGATGTGGATGTTTGATGGTATTACAGGTATCGTCGCAGGATGGACGCAGTTCCTAATAAGGCCGCCTTTTGCAATTGACTAATAGCGAATTTGTCAATGCCAATGGTGTTCAAGTGGTGCTCCAGTTGTTTTGGGATTGCACCCAAGGCGCCTATGACTATTGGTACTACCCTGCTTGCTTTTGCCACAGTCTTTTCTATTTCATTGGGTCTTGTATTTGTTATCTTTCCTCCATTCTTCTCTTCTATCTGCTGTCTCCAGGCATTGCCACGTCCACTATCCAGACTTTTTTGTCTTTCTTATCGACAATTGTTAAGTCTGGGGTGTTATGTTGCAGGTGCTTGTCTGTTTGAATTCTGAAGTCCAGAGCAGTTTAATTTTATCATTTTCTATGACTTTCTCTATTTTATGATCCCACCAGTTTTTGCTTACAGGCAAATGATATTTTTTGCAGATCTTCCGATGCACCATTGTTGCTACTTTGTCATGCCGCTGCTTGTAATCAGTCTGTGCAATCTTCTTGCAACAGCTTACCAAGTGGTCCACTGTTTCTTCAGCTTCTTTGCATAGGCGGCACTTACTGTCTGTTGCTGTCTTCTCAATTTTGACTTTGTATGCATTTGTCCTTAAGGCTTGGTCTTGTGCAGCCAGAATTAGTCCCTCGGTCTCTTTCTTCAATTTTCCTGCTCTTAACCATTGCCAGGTTTTATTGTTATCTGCTTTCCCAGCTATTTTTTTCATGTATTATTTATTATTATGGATCATCGCACAGTCAGCCAGATGTTCAGACTGGATTTGGCATTTTGTCTACCTATCGAGTCCTTACCCAGGACCTGGGATAGGCAGATGTGGATGTTTGATGGTATTACAGATATCGTCGCAGGATGGAAGCAGTTCCTAATAAGGCCGCCTTTTGCAATTGACTAATAGCGAATTTGTCAATGCCAATGGTGTTCAAGTGGTGCTCCAGTTGTTTTGGGATTGCACCCAAGGAGCCTATTACTATTGGTACTACCCTTGCTTGCTTTTGCCACAGTCTTTCTATTTCTATTTGTAGGTCTTTGTATTTTGTTATCTTCTCCAGTTCTTTCTCTTCTATTCTGCTATCTCCAGGCACTGCCACATCCACTATCCAGACTTTTTTGTCTTTCTTATCGACAATTGTTAAGTCTGGGGTGTTATGTTGCAGGTGCTTGTCTGTTTGAATTCTGAAGTCCCAGAGCAGTTTAATTTTATCATTTTCTATGACTTTCTCTATTTTATGATCCCACCAGTTTTTGCTTACAGGCAAATGATATTTTTTGCAGATCTTCCAATGCACCATTGTTGCTACTTTGTCATGCCGCTGCTTGTAGTCAGTCTGTGCAATCTTCTTGCAACAGCTTACCAAGTGGTCCACTGTTTCTTCAGCTTCTTTGCATAGGCGGCACTTACTGTCTGTTGCTGTCTTCTCAATTTTGACTTTGTATGCATTTGTCCTTAAGGCTTGGTCTTGTGCAGCCAGAATTAGTCCCTCGGTCTCTTTCTTCAATTTTCCTGCTCTTAGCCATTGCCAGGTTTTATTATTATCTGCTTTCCCAGCTATTTTTTTCATGTATTGGCCATGTAGTGCTTTGTCTTCCCATGCCTCTATTCTGTTCTTCATTTGGTCTTTCTTGTAGGCCAGTTTGGTCTCTCCAGTAGTTAGTAAGCCTTCCTGATATACTAATTTCAGTGCATCTTCATCATTGTTCTTCAGATATTCTTCCAAAGCCATTTTTTCTTCTTCAACCATCTGATTACTTGTAGCATTCCACGCCCACCTATTTGCCTTGGTAGATAAAGTCTATCAATGTCACTGCGTGGATGAAGGGCATGATTCATTGTCATTATTTTTCTGGTCTGCCTATCCATTGCTTTTAGTTCTGCTTGAGTCCAGTCCACTATTCCAGCTGTGTACCTAATGACTGGATTGCCCAGGTGTTGATTGCCTTTATGGTATTTCCTCCATTGAGTTTGGACTTTAAGATCTTCTTCACTCTCTTGATGTATTCACCTCTAATCTTTTTCTTGACTTCAGTGTGCTTGATGTTGTCAGCTTGAAGGATACCCAAGTATTTGTAGTATCTTCCTCATCCAGACTCTTAATGTTATTTTCGTGGGGCATCTTGATTCCTTCAGTTTTCACTATTTTTCCTTGTTTGATAGTAAGTGTGGCACATTTGTCCAAGCCAAACTCCATTACAATATCTTGGCTATATATACGGACAGTGTTGAGCAGCGATTCTATTTCAGATGATGTTTTTCCATACAGCTTCAGATCATCCATATAAAGGAGGTGGGATAGTCTGGCAGATGTTTTTGATGTTTGATAGCCATGTCCTGAGTTATTCAGTATTGTTGACAGAGGAAACAGTGCAATAACAAATAGTAATGGTGATAATGAATCTCCTTGAAATATTCCTCTCTTGATATTAACCTCTCCCAGCCTCTCACCATTGATCTGCAACTGTGTCTTCCATTGTTCCATCGATCTTTGCACAAATTTTCTGATGTTTCTACTGACTCCTGTTATTTCTAGGCACTTTATTATCCAATCATGTGGCAGAGAGTCAAATGCCTTTTTGTAGTCAATCCATGCTACATTCAGGTTGGTCTTCCTTCTCTTGCAGTTTTCCAAGATCATTTTGTCTACTAGGAGTTGATCTTTTGTTCCTCTGCTGTTGGGGCGGTTTCCTTTCTGCTCAGGTGGAAAGAGATTGTTTTCAACTAGATGCTGTTGCACTGCATCAGCTATTACACCAGTTAGTAATTTGAAAGTTGTTGGTAAGCAGGTAATTGGCCTGTAGTTGCCTGGTGTTGCCCCTTTTGCTGGATTTTTTATTATTAGGTAGGTTTTTCCAGTTGTTAGCCACTTTTCAATTTCTCCTCCTTGTAGTATATTGTTGAACTGCTTGGAAATGAGTGGGTGTATAACAGTTAGATGTTTCAACCAAAACCCATGCAGTTCATCTTCACCTGGTGCTGACCAATTTTTGATTTTCTTTGCTCTTTTTTTTACCATTTTTGTTGTTCTTACTAGTTCTTTCATTTCAACTTCTGTTTTATTTGCATCCACCTCTTTTAACCAAGCCGCATCCTTGTTGTATTTCTTTGGGTTATCCCATATCTGCTTCCAGAACTGCACTGTTTCTTCCTTGTCAGGTACTGACTGATTCTTTGCAGTTTCTCCATTGATGGATTGGTAGAAACGTTTCTGATTGGATTGAAATTGGAGGTTCTGCCTATAGTTTGCAATTCGACCTTCATATCTACTGATTTTCCTGGCTATAGCTGTTATTTGTTGCTTTATTATTTCCAGTGCTTCCTTGATCTTCCTTGTTTCTAAGTGTTATTTCTTGATTAGGTATTCTTTGGTCTTCTTGTTCTTCAGCTTCTTTTTTTTCATCTGTTCTAGCTTGCTTGCATGTGATCTTAACTTGCTGATCTTATTTTCTAGTCTAACTTTCCATTTTTGTGGTGCACTGTTTGTTTGTTTTTCTTCTTTGTTGATTTTGCACCCCAGGTATTCTGTTATAACTGCAGCTGTGCTGTACATTAGTTGGTTTGTTTCTTGCAGTGAATTGGTGCTTATACTTGATATTGCCATATTTGCATCTTTTAATGCTTGTGCTAGCTGTTTCTTTGGAACAAGCTTCAATGCAGGTAGCCTTATTCTATTGTTTTTGTGCTGTTCTAGATGCTCAGTTATTCTTTGTTTCAATTCTTTTATTTCTTTAGTTAGAGGGTTTTGTTCTTCCTGAGGAAGAGGTGCCTGGTTTCCAAATGAGAACAGTTGTATATCTCTACTGGATTCTTTCACTGCCAACTCCCCCTGGTTTGCCTCTACATTCTGAATTACTTCTTGTAAGGCTTTGATTTCTTTGCCCTGTGTAAACCTTTGCAGTTCGTCCAATTCTGTTTCTGTGAATATTTTATTTCGTGTTATAAATCGGCGTTGATCTGCTAGTCTCTGTTCTGTTATTTCTGATTCTGGATGTTGTTCTTTCCAGAATTGGTGCATTCGTTTTAGATATCCTCGTCTTGTTGGACTTGATCTGTAGTAACAGATCATTATTTCTTTGTTTTCCATCACTGTGTATCTGCGACGGGTCAACACCTTTTCTTCCAGTAGTTCTGCAGCTGCTGGCCCTGGTTGCTCAGCCAACAGTCCTGAGTCCTGTAACCCATTTTTCACCAGATATCCAGGAACTCCAATATCTAGTGCAGACCTTGTTAACCCGGGCGACGTCCGAGCCGGTATGGCATTCTGAAATTTACGTCTCACCATATTTTTTATGGGAAAGACACTCTTTGTCTGACTCCTCTGATGAGACCTGTCCAGTATGGTTGAACCTCTGGCATAGCTCTCATCTTCCTCAGAGTACACAAGCCCCACAACCATGTCAAGGTAGTGCCTCACTGGGGGTTATTATTATTATTATTATTATAAAATGACTTTAGATATATTCAAATATTAGCTACAATTATCATGAGGAAACAGAATAACAGAGTTGGAAAGGATATGGAGGTCTTCTAGTCCTATAGGCACAAAGCTCTATACCATTTCAGACAAGTGGCTGTTCAATCTTTTCTTTAAAATCTCCAGTGTTAGACCACCCACAATGTCTAGAACAGATGAGGTCTGCCAAACATCCTACACCAAGGTCTGAGGAAACATATTTTAGAGTTTGTCTAAGGCAGGGGTGTCAAACTGCCAGCCATCAGGCTGGATGCATCATGCCAAAACCGCACCCACCCCATTGCTAGCAATGGAAAAAAAGCTGTGATAAATCGTGAAATGTCACGTGATGTTGTGAGTAGGCAAGGTAGGGTGGGGGACAAATGAATCTACAAGGGGTTACTTTTCCAGAGAACAGACACTGCAACAGAGAAGATTTGTCTCCTGTTTTTGGTAGGTGACATTCTTTAAGCAATTGAACTGGAAGAAAGCCAGTTCTGTCCAATCTTACATGGTAAGCAGACACAATTAAGCAGACACAAATAGCATTAGTTCTCAATTTTCACAGAGAATTCACTCCTACCCTATCAGGCCATCCAACCTACATCTACCCCAATCCTACATAATATTCCAGGTGCTCCTATTACTGGTACTCAGCAGCCATGAGGTGTAGGTTAGATGGACTCAACATAGACCACACTTCGAAGGAACAAATGCCTGAACAAGTAATAAATGTCCAACTGACCTGTCACTGGTCACTTCACTCAAGGTCAGACTCTCCCTGTATGGGGAACAAAAGACCCACTTACATGATGACCGTCACTGTGCTTCCTGGCCACACTTGTCTCACTGAGTAAGCTCCAGCTGTGGTTTTCTTGTGCCACCTCCAAAAGAAGCTGTTGGCACCTGGGTCAAATGTTCACATTGGATCTCACCAAAGGGACCAGGCTAAAAATCAACAAGTTCACAACTCAGCATTCCATAATTGTGCATTCCTGGATTATTTCCAAGAAATAAGGTTTTCTGTATCAGATTGTGTCCAGCTTTGGTTCCATAACCAAAATGTTTGCCAATTAGCACACTGCCAATTGTTCCGAGGTCTTGAATGATAGCATAAGAGCAATCTAAGTGGTCAAAACAAAAATTGAGATCTTTCTGTACCATTTATTTACCCAACCACCACAAACTAACACCCCCAAATTATAAAGTGTACAATACCAGTGGCATCTCCACTGACATTCCCTCTAGATATTATCACTTTTCACCCTACATGGCTAGCACAAAATCAGTCAGCTTTGGAAGTGACATTTCTTCACAGAAGACTAAAGTTAACCTGTGAAATAGCTGCAATAAAGCTGCAATAAAGACAAGATGCCAATTTGGACAGCTTTAGAAAGAGGTTAAACAAATAAATGTCTATAAATAGCTACACTTAAGATTGTGGTGTATCATTTTCAGTAAGATAATATAAATTACCAAATAGCAATTGCCATAAAACATAAGCCAGAGGTATTAAGACCCAATGTTCTATCTAATTAGTTATCGATTTTCTTATATTTCTATATATTTGTTGCAAAAAACTGATTTAATCTCCATTTATGAATTTCAGCCATAATTTCACTACATAACAAGGTGTCCCTTATCTTTTAGTTTTAATTGGGAAATGGTCAAATAAATTGAAATTCATTCTCTTCCCATCTATCACATTCCTATGATGAATGTACTTTTATTTCAGGGGAAAAGCTGAAGAATTGGTTTAACACAAACAGATCGGAAGGCTGAAAATACTTACAGTCTGACAAGGCCACCTAATTAGTGTTGTGATGTTAAGTAATTTGTTTAGGAACAATTAGATTACCCATAAGTGCTGATGAAAGCAAAATGATAATTCTGGAACAAAGTAAATATAGTGCAATTAGAAGTACTGGTATAGTTGTCCGCAAGGGAACCACATTCACATAAGGAAGCAATTCAATAACAGGTTGGGGACAGAGCATCATGAACATTAGCATAATAACTTCAAAAAGTTGCAGTTTGCCGTAATTATGCCAAGTATATAATCAACTGAGAATTTGAATCAGCAGTTTCTTATGAGTGGCAGTTATTATGAGACTAAATGGAAAGGCTGAACTATTGAATACAGCTAGACTGCTTAACACCATAAGCTTCAGTGGGATTTTACTAGCCTAATTATGCACCAGATTGCCACCAAGACATTTTCTTCTTTGAAAAAGCTATAATACCCCTATAATTAAAAAGTAAATGAAAATGAAAATTAGTGCAAACATAGATATCAACTATAAAATAATTACGTGACTGCAATATATCTTAATCACATAAATAGGATTCTAGTATCTTTAGATTTTCAGTATGATGATCTTTGCATAATACTGAAATAAAAACACAGTTCAAAAATTAAAATAAAAACTGAACTTGCTATAAAACTGAATAGAAATTAGTGGTAAAAAAAATAAGTTTTACTGTAGCATATATATACTACTCAAAAAAATAAAGGGAACACAAACCTATAGGATTCTATATGTTTGTGTTCCCTTTATTTTTGTGAGCAGTATACAAAATGGTCAACAAATTATCAGTAACTCAATTTATGCAACTAATCAGATATGTATAAAAAATCACATTGCAATATTCCCTCTATTAAGAAAGTACAGGTAGTCTTCAACTTACAGTTGCAATTGGGACCAGAATTTCCATTGCTAAGCATTGTGCTTGCTTAGTAACAGCATTCTCTGGAGTCCCAGTTGCCATATTAACTGAATACCATGGTTGCTAGGAGAGGCAACTTCCTGCCAGCTTCCCAGAAAATCAGAGGGGAAGCCAGCAGGAAATTCAAAGTGCTAAGCCTTCAGTCAGATGAGTGGCTACTGTCAAGCAGGGGAAGGAGTGATGCAATGTGCAAAAATGTGTAGGAATGTTGGAGAGGGTAAATGAGGGGGACAAGGGTGTGAGGGTGTGTACAAGAAGGTTAGCACAGGTCAGGGAAAGTACATGAGAGGATGCAAGAGGTGTTGAATGGGTTGGCAAGTATGTGAAAATGCAGACTTCTGGTCCTGCATGGTAGCGACTGGTTGCAGACTTGCGGATTGTTGCACCCCCGCGGCTAAATTTCGTCCTACCTGGAGACCGTAATGGGTCCAAGCCGCCCTGGAGAGATGGCAAAGAAAGAAGGGTGCCCCAGCGACTCCAGAATGATTGTGGTTGTTCTGTTCATCTTGGGGAAAGCCTTCTAACCCGACAGGAGAAAGGCTGTATTTCATCAATCTAAGCTACTTGCAACCGGAGTCCAAAAGAACTAACCAGCACTACAGTAAACAGCATCCTTGAAACTGGGTGAGGAATCTGATTTTCCCTTTTCTATCCTAAACTTAATTTCCTGGAAAAGATCACCAAGAAGCAAAATACCTCTGAAAGTGAAGGAGGGGGACTTTCGCCCCATCCTTATGCTAACAGAAGCGGTGCATTAAAATTTCTAGAAATTTATAAACTTGATAGCTAAAATTTAACTTTGGCAAGTTAAAGATTGGTGGAGGTGTGAGAAGGTATGCACTAGATATTTATAGATGATGTGCAGAGTGTGACACAAGTTGGGGAAAATGGTGCAAGAGAGGCACGGCAATAGTTAGAGGGAGGGACTGTGGGAGGGTACATAGGTGGGTTAGACATTCCCAGAAATCTATGATCTTTCCTACTAGTTTTTCCACTTTCTGGGAAGCAGACAGAGAAGGTTACAAAAAGTGATCACATGGTCAATTATAAGTGTGAACAGGTTGCCAAAGACCTAGATCATGATCATGTGTGGTGGTGCTAGGACAGTTGGAATTCTATGGATTAGTCATAATCACCATATATTCAGTGCCATTATAACTTGGAACAGTTGCTGACCAAGTGGTTATAGATCAAGGCTACATCTACATCTTATTTTTCCTAATAGATAATATTTTGCTTGTCTATTGTTGAAACACACATATATATTCTGAGTGCAAACTAATTGTTGTAATAATTTCAGAAACTAATTTTAGACAATTATTAATACTAAAATTGGAGAAATTTATGACTGTACTGGAAAATTGCAAGTGGAATCTCAGCTGCAGATCTATGGAAAAACACAACATTTATATGTAACATTATTTACTATAAAATTTCCTGAATTCAGTCACCAGCATTTCCAGATAAATCTTTGAAAAAAACCCAAACTGGTCTGAAATCTTGAGAAGTTTCTGCCAGTCCATGTTGACAACATGAGATAACAATTGTGATTTCTTATGTCTTTATGTTGTAGGGTTGGGTCTCTTTGCTTTGCAAATGCACTTTTCCCTAATTACACTGTAGAATATAGGTAGTGATCAACTTATAACTGCAACTGAGCCCAAAATCTCTGTAGCTAACCGAGTTATTAAGTGAATTTTGCCCTGTTTTACAACTTTTCTTGCACAGATGTTAAGTGAATCACTGCAGTTGTTAAGTTAGTAACAGGGTTGTTAAATGAATCTGGCTTCTCCATTGACTTTGTTCATCAGAAGTTTGCAAAAGGGGATCACTTGACCCCAGGACATTGCAACCATTATAAATATGGGACAGTTTCCAAGCATCTAAATTTTGATCATGTGACCATGGGGATGCTCAATGGTCATAAGTGTGAACAATGGTTATGTCACTTTTTTTCAGTGCCATCATAACTTTGAATGGTCACTCAATGAACTGTTGTAAGTCAAGAACTACCAATATAGCCTTCTTAACTTGCTTACAAGTCAAATGGTATATCCCAGTGATGGCGAACCTTTTAGAGACCGAGTGCTCAAACTGCAACCCAAAACCCACTTATGCATCATCGGGTGTTGGGTGGGTCTGGCCCATTGGGTGGGCATGGCCCACTGGGTGGGCATGGCTGCGGTGGTCATGGCAGACTGGGTGGACTAAAAAGTTCAATCAATCAATTCCAACTTTGCAAGATCTTTTTCCCCACGAGAAGTTGAAATTGACTGATTGAACCTTTTTTTTTTTACATGGCGGCAGAGGCCTAAAGCAAAAAGGTTTTATAAAACCCAGCTGAAGGCCTAGGACTCGGGTGACAGTGCGCGTGCCCACAGAGAGGGCTCTGAGTGCCACCTCTGGCACCCATGCCATATGTTCACCACCACTGGTATATCCCATTAGTATTCTGTGATAAGTTAATAGGGGAAAATGACTAGGCAAATTAACACTATTTGATTGAGTGATTGAGTGATTGAGTGATGATTATGTGCCACTAAGTCAATTTTAACTCCTAGCAGTCACATTGATAGATTTTCTTCATGACAATCTATCCCCAACCTGGTTTTTCAGGTTGCAGAAGGATATAAGCTTAGGAGAATTCATATATAGATAATTAGAATTATTCTACTATTGTCTCCAAAAACATTCTAAAAGTATGCATCTGAATTATATGAATTTATTAGTTTTTCTGACTTTTAAGTTGTTTTACCATTTTGGATTCTGCAAATCAATGTTCTTTATACCAATCAGTCAAACTGTAAATATGCTCAGCTTTTGATAATAAAACTGGGTTCAGAGATCTATCTTATTAAGGAACAAAAGGCCATATTGTCTAATGAATATTAAGATAAAGCTGTTGTTTTAATATAAAAATAGAACACAATCTCTTTTTCCAATAATTATTATGAAGACATAATTTATTATACCATTCAAAGCATATGTTCACATAAATGTGATATCCTTAATAAATGACATCATATTGCCACCTGTGCCTCCAATGACATTTATCATTTAACAGACAATTGGCAGCTATAAGCTTGAACCATTAACATTTAAATATAGCTGCAGGGTAGTTGGATGGGAGAAAGCACAACATGAAAATCTACTATTATTTCTTCCCTAAAGCGAACTCTAAACAGAAACATGTTTTCCATTAATTCTTCTATAGACTTCCATTTTCTTTCTAAATTAAGAAAGGTAATGTCTAAATTTGTACTAAAAGATTTATCCAATTATAGCTGCTTTAAAAGTAGCTTTATGCAGAAAACCACAAAGTTTTCATTGCAATCTGACTCATGTAATTTAGATAAGGAAAGAAAAATGTCCTTGAATTAATTTTTGATGAAATAAAGGTTCAAACTGAATAAAATAATTCAAGTATGGAAATAAACAAAAGTTGTGGAAGCAACAACAAATATAATAAAAGAACAGCTTAAAGTAAAAATAAGTAAAATAAGTTATACTGAGCATTTTCTTCATAGTAATTACTCTATATTTTCTGTTACTTATGTTTATCTATTTTTAATTAACATTTTACTAGTCATATCAGAAGAAAGATTGTGAAGAGAAAAATATACAATTGCATGGTTGCCAAGTTGAAAAAGTCCAGAGTGTTTTTGCAATCGTTCTGATGGAATGATTCTTTGGCCAATATGAAATACTCAAGATTGCTCAGTTACATAGTAATTTCCAAATGTAGAAATGGAATGAATAGACAATTGATAATTACTGTTAATTAATAATTGAGCATTTTTCTTTTACTTATTATATTTTTCTCCTTCTAAAAACAACTTGAATTTATCAGTTTAAAAATATTTTAAAACCACAATGTTCATTGGAATGCTCCATTACTTTGAGGACATTCCACAGGAAAAGTGATAGTTTCTCCATAAGAGAAATTGCAAAGAACATTTAAGACAAGCTTCATAAAATTAATACAAAATCTTTTAAAACGATACAAAAATAAATCTAAGTTTTCAGCTCTATTCAATGTGTACTATGCTGTTTTCACTATTTGTCACCACAGATGTTGGTGGCACTATAGAGAGTGCAGAGAAGAGCAACAAAAATGATAAAGGTCTAGAGGCTAAACCATTTGATGAAAATAAAGGGAAATGGTGTGTTTAGTCCAACAAAGAGGCTAACTGGGGGGATATGATAGCAGTATTCCCATACTTAAAGGGCTGCACAGAGAAGAAAGGGTCAAAAACACTTGAGGGCTGGACAAGAAATAATAGGTGGGAGATAATTAAAGAGAGATTCAATCTTAGGAAAAATTTGCTGAACAAGTGAGAACAATTAATCAGTGGAACGGCTTACCTCAGAAGTTGTAGATAATTCATCAATGGAGGTTTTCTGGAAGAGATAGGAATGCTGTGGATATAATTTACTTGGACTTCAGTAAGGCATTTGATAAAGTAGATCACAACCTACTACTCGATAAGATAGAAAAATGTGGGTTAGATAGCATCACCACCAGATGGATTCGTAGCTGGCTGACCGACCATACTCAGCATGTGGTCCTCAATGGAACCACATCTACATGGAGGGAAGTGTGTAGTGGGGTGCCCCAGGGCTCTGTTCTGGGCAAAGTGCTCTTCAACATCTTCATCAATGATTTGGACGAGGGGATAGACGGGGAACTCATCAAATTTGCAGGAATAGTCTGCAGCAAGCTGGCAGGAATAGCCAACACTCCAGAAGACAGGCTTAAGATACAGGAGGATTTTGATAGATTTGAACAATGGGTGCTATCTAACAAAAAGAAATTCAATGGTGAAAAAGGTAAGGTTCTACATTTAGGCAAGAAAAACCAAATGTAAAATTGGAAGTGTCTTGGCAACTTTTCAGCAAAGTCCCATTCGTCATCTTCAGGCTGGTGTTTTCGGCTTCGTGCTTCTAGGAGCAATGTGTGATCATAGCTGTTTCTTCCTTTTAACCACCAGTGGGGGTATGAACTGATTGGGTGGGAGCTTGGCTGTGTTCTGATTGGGTGGAGATGTGTTCTGATTGGCTGGGGGGTTGGCTGTGCTCTGATTGGCTGGGGGGTTGGCTGTGCTCTGATTGGCTGGGGGGTTGGCTGTGCTCTGATTGGCTGGGGGAGTGTTCTGTTTGGTTGTACTCAGGTTAGTCTGAGTTGCAGGGGAATTTGAGATGGTGAGCTGTGTTGCTGTTGTTTGACTTTGCGTTTGGGGTTGTGCCTCATCTTCATGGTGGGTGTCAGTTTGCTTCATGTATGGATTGGAGGGGTTTAAAGTGGCTAATGATGCAGCTGTGGTCTGGCTTCTGGTTTGTGGTTGTGCCTCATCATCGGTGTGGGTTTGGGATTGCTTTTTGCATGGATGTGTGGTGGTGACATCCTGGGTGGTTTTCATGAGTGTGGGTCTGGTGTCATTCTTTGTGTTAGGGACTTATTTGTCAATAAGGGCGGGTTTCCAAATGGTTGGTAGGCGGGAGGTATCATCTCATTTATTCATGCTGTGTGGGCGTTTTTCTATCTCGATGGTTTCTCTGATTATTCTGTTATTAAAGTGTTCGGTTTTGGCGATAGTTCTGGTCTTTTTAAAGTCAATTTCATGTCCTGTGGCTTTAAGGTGTTGGACCAGGGAAGATGTTGGTTCCTCTTTTTTGACTGAGTTCTTGTGTTCTTCAATGTGTGCACTTATTCTTCTGTTGGTTTGTCTGATGTATGTGGTGGGGCAAGCAGTGCATGGGATTTCATATACTCCTTGATTTTCTAACTCAATTTTGTCTTTGGGGTTTCTTAGAATGGTGGATATTTTTCTGTTTGTGCAGAATGCTGTCTTGATGTTGTGTTTGTGGAGGATCTTGCTGATTCTGTCTGTGGTGCCTTTTATGTATGGGAGGAAGGCTTTGCCATTTTTTTGTTCTCTGTCTTGGATTTTAGTGGAGGTTTCTTTTTGGATTAGGTTGGTAATTAGGTTGGATGAGATTCAGTCTGAAGTTATTTTTATCCTGATTCTTCTATGAGATTAGTGCAGGCATTCAAAGATACATTGGAAAATAAAATCGAAACCAACTGCAGCTTTTGAGCAATGTTCAAAAGCAGCAGCATCCTGAAAACATTGTTAGAGTCCTCATCATCTTAGTCATGAATCATTGTCACCAGCAGAGCTGGTTCTAGATAGTACTGAAGCTGATTATAAAAAAAGACCCTGGTCATAATCTCCACCTGTGAAGCCAACAATAGCTATTAAACTAGGAAGACACCTGTCATGGACTCTACTCTGCAGGGCATGCTGCTCAATCTAAAACTAAAAGTGGAACATATAGAGAACAAGATGGTCTCTGGTTGAACAGCAATTCATTCCTTCTACAGTTCAGCTTCAGCCTATAAATTTCCACCCATGCTCCAATATTTTCTAAGCACCAAGTTAAGAATTCTATTACATTTCTAGCCTGGCTTGAAGTGGTAATATATAACTGGGTATACTTCTGCCAGCCAAGCAAACAGAAACCATAATCTGTGTGTCAATGCTTAATTTAGAATTTATCAAAAATTAAGAACACTAAAGAAGACACTGGAACAATAACAAATCTTGAAAGATTTTATTAAGAAATTGTCTCTGAACATATTTAGAACATCAGAAGGATGCAAACAGTCAGATGTGCCCACATACTCGGAGTTTCCACAACATGAGACTCACAAAGGGGTTATTTTCACTGGGCATTTTTTAACCATTCTGCAATTTCTCTTTCTGCCTCCACTCCAGAACTTATCAGTATAGACATCAGCAAAGGAACATTAGATATTAATGAGGATTAAGTGTCTAGCAGGCCCTGGGCACCTCTTAAAAAGAGAGAATAATTATTTGATTAGAATTACAGTTGTCAATTACAGAACACTAGCCAAATAGAAAGCTGAAATTTTATTGCCATGTCATAAACTTCTTAGTAGCTGGAAATTAGGTAATTATGGTAACTTATTGATTGCTTGATTCTGCAAAGATACATACATATAAATTAGAGGCTGCCCAACTACTAAGGAATTTCAATTGGAGATATGCTAGCAGCAGAAAGACAGAGGCAGAGATAAGAGTTGTCCATAATAATCCAAGGTTCTATGGCCAAAGATTCAGAAATGTCTTGGTCCAACTGTCAAGACTAAAATCTAAATTCAAAGGAGAGAAAAAGGCCAGAAAGCAGTTTTTATATAGAATCAAATGCCGGCATGGTTTAATTAGGCATGTTATATCTCTGTGAAGGAGATTGATTATCTTTGCTTTACTTTTACTTCACTCTGCTAGAATCTGCCCCTTCATTATCTGAGTAAATCTCCACCAGTTTCAGATACATTGTCTTTCAGAACTGTCTCAAGCATCTGATTGCCTGCTGACTGCTCAGTCTGTATGGTCTGTCTTTTCAACCTCTGACTTAGAGGATTTAGAGGAATAACACAACAACATTAGCATTAACATTCTTATGATAAAAAAAACACACACCAAAGGGTAACCTCTCTCAGCAGCATCATGTTTATGTTAATATAATACTTCCCTAACAAAGACAGAAGAATTTTAATGGGGGTGCTATATGATAATCAGCTTTGCAGTAAAGTTAGAGAAATAAGCATATTATTCAAGCGTGCTCAAATTCATTTATATAGTCTTTTTTCCATTTATGTTCCAACTGTTGTTTTTACCATGTCATCTCCTAAAGTTCCTTGGGATCTGCAGATAGAGAGTCCATTTTGGAGCAATTTCATTTAACATTTTAATTTTCTCTGATTTCATTGTTTAGTCAAGTCCCAGACAAAACTGCTTGTCAGATCCTTTGGAAAAATCCTCAAGGTTACTCTGGAACCCTTTTGGTTTCATAAGATAACTGGGCAGAACCATCTTAACCAATCTTCCCAGCCTGAAGAAATTTTCTTATCATAATTCACACACATGCCTCTTTCTCCATAGTAATCAGCACCTGCTCTTAAATACAGATGAAGCCCAAGAAATGTCAGCCTATGTGGATCAGGCATGAGATTACTGAAAAGAGAATTGCAGTCACCACCAAGACAAAGAAATCCTGAACATTGCTAGAACCTGTCCCCAAGGAAAGTTTCCCCAAACTAACAGAAAGGGAACTCCAATCTACAGCCCTCTGTGACATATAGACATTCATATTTTTAAAGAAGAGGGTTTACCGTCACAACTAAGTTGTCACTAAATATTGTAGCTATTCATTCCTTAGTATCAGAGAGAGTACTGACACAGCCTTTTTGTCCAACATCACCAGCAGCACAACTTTCAATAGTCTGTGTGGTGTCCTTACATCCATTTTCTTCTTGAAACATCGGGGGGGGGGGGAGTTCAGCTTATGCCCCTGAGAACCAACCAGAAACCCCAACATTATTCACAAGAAACCAAACACGTAGTAGCAATAAAATAAAATGAAAACCAAATATAATCCTAATTAGAATGTTACAGATTTAATGTATTAAAATGAGGTGAAATCTATGTAAATTATTATATTTTACAACTTGAAAGCTTGAAAGACATATTTATTTTTTTCATATATTAGACTCTTTCCCAGAGTCTAATACAGCAAATTGCAGGTAAGGATGTATATTTATTAATATTCATCCGTATGGAGAAAACTAATTCATTTAAATAAGAAATATATAAAAGGAAGAATGCTGTTATTGGCTTACTTCCTAGTCATAGCAAGGAACAACCGCCTTCTCCTTCATTACAAAAGCAAATTTTGGATTTTCAGATTGAAAGCATATAATTCAAAGTGAGCTATGCTATGGATCAGTTCTATTTGTTAATTATCCCCCCTTTAATATTTTGTGTTTATACCCTATTATAGTCTATTATTTAAGTTGCTTCTATTTGAAAATTCAGACATTGCAGTTTTAATATAACCTTTAGCTGGCTGTTTTTCTATTTATTTGTTTGTTAAATTTATATGGCTCCCAACTCACAAGCAAGTAATTCTGGTTGGTGTACAATAAGGCTAAAAACAATAAATATATACCAAAACAAATAAAATAAAAATGGCTAAGCAAGAAGAAATACTGAATTAAAAAAAAGAGATGTTAATAATGGAACCACCTCAATATTTTGCAAGTCCCTTGGGATTCCCAGGCCTGATGGTACCAGGTACCACTGGGTTTTGAGGAACTTCCAGAAAATCAATAGAGATGGAACCAGCCTTATTTTGAGGAGAATGATGTTCTGGAAAGTGGCACCCTGCTAAATGTAGCCCCCTAGCAGTGGTGGGATTCAAATATGTGAACAACCGGTTCTCTGTGTGGATGCTGCTTCTGGAAGTCCATTCTGGGCCTGGGCAACAAAAAATTAGCTACCGGTTCTGCTGAAGTAATGCAAACCAGCTGAATCCCACCACTGCCCATAGCCAACAGGACCCATAACATGTCTTTTTTTCTGGATCTCATGGCATAGGCAGAAGTAATTGGAGAGCAGCAGTTCCTAAAACGATTCAGCTCCATGCTTTGTAAGGTTTTAAAGGTCAAAATAGGAATCTTGAATTGAAACAAACTGGTAGCTAATGCAGCTTGTGGAGCACCAGCAGATATTTCAAGAACTGCTCCATGTAGAGCACATTACAGTAGTCTAACCAGGAAGTGAACAGGGCAAGAGTGATTTCAGTCTAGGAATGGACAGAACTGGTGTAAAATATGAAGTTCTACAAAGGCCCTACTAGCCACCATTGCTATCTGCTCTTTGAGTAAGAGTTGTAAGTCTAGAACCCCCAGATTGGGGTACTACAACCACTTTTAACAGCAAAGATAGCAAAGTCCTAAAAATGGTAAGCCCCAAACCAAAATCAAATCTGGGTCTTTCCAGGATGAGAAGTTGAAGACTGATATTTCCCAACCAGACCCTCATAGCCTTCAGGCACCAAAATAAGATCCAATGCCTCACTTATTTCACCAAGGCTAAAGATGTATAATTGGGTGTTATTA
Source organism: Crotalus tigris (assembly GCF_016545835.1). NCBI lineage: Eukaryota > Metazoa > Chordata > Lepidosauria > Squamata > Viperidae > Crotalus > Crotalus tigris. The sequence continues at coordinate 18,274 of NW_024097951.1, forward strand.
GCATAGCTTCCATAAGTTAGGGTAAAGTAACTTTGCAATAAAGTAGAATTAGCTTATCTGGCTGTGTTTCTGTCTTGTATACCTAAGAATTACATCAAGGGTGGAGAAGTACAATGCTTTGCTACCCTTACACACAAGATAGGATCTACCTCAAATTCAGTTATTTGTCCCCTGTGGAACATCTGCAATGGTCTAGAGATGTCATCTCTCATTTCATATCCATGAACAATTAATAAGCCATGGAGAAGAGTAAGATCACATAGGTGTGAACTAATCCAAAGCTTCAGCTGCCCTCTTATTCTAAGCAGTAACCAAGGCTTCAAATGGACCATGAACAGACCAACATATACAATTGTCAGCTCTCTCTGAGACCCATCTGTGTCCATCGGTCACCAGGGCCAATCTGATTTAATGGGTCTAGCCTCCCTGCAGTGGATGGTGGTGCAAGAAAATCTTATGATAAGCAAAGCATGACCTGGCCATGACAGGAATGACACTGAAAACTCCCACAATTTCAGATCACGTAACCACAAGAACAAGAACACCAGATCCAATGTGTGACTACTGTCTCCTATCAGACTTTGGATGGTGACCATGAACTTCTGACTGTGTCAGACTCCATTCCCAGAAGAAGGCAGATTAAGTCTGAGGACATCGGTCTGAGAAACTCCAGAGACAGAATTAAGAGCTCAACCAAGGCAGTTGCTATACAGTAAGTAAGCTGGTGCAGCAGCAGCAGCAATCCCAGCTATTCCCTAGAACCCAATTTAATGAATAGGTTTTGCATCCAGTGACCTGTGGTTTAGCACCCTTGAAAGCCATAAAAAAACTTTTAGATAACAACTTGCATATTACAATTGCAACACCTCCACTCCTGCTGCAGGATCTCAGCTGATGTCACATCCAAGACCCCTATCTGGGTATATCTGTGAAAGGGCCCCAGCAGATCTTGGTGATACAGCCTGGTGTATAGATATTTGATGATAGATGACTTTTCATTGGATGCTATTTTTTAAAACTTTGTTAGAGACTACTGTAGACTGCAAATCCAAATGAATAAAACTAAAACTCCCGTGTAAACAAGAAATATCCACATATCCTTATCATTTATTTATTTGTCTTCTGTTGTTGGCCAGACACATATTGCTATGAATGGTTCCTAAATGATTCTACTGCATACATGGAAAACTAAGAATGACATTGCTTCTACTATGTATATTAAGATGACAAGAATGTGAAAGTACATAGCAACTCCATTCTCATATTTGTAACATCTTGTTGCCACCAACTGGCATCTGCTACCTGAAGCAACTACTCGTGTTTTGCAGTAATGTCACTAGCTCTGAATCTTGCTAAAAGCAAACAGAAAATCAGATTTACTAAATAACCTTTCTAACCATCACTTAGGTGACTCATGATGTTTCAATCATTATAATTTTACAACAGAATTGAAGCCATAGTTTTTCACACTTGAATCTCACTTTGAAATGCAGTATTAATGATAGATTAATTCACTCTGATGGGGCAATTTTGCCATCTTGAAGTATATTTTCAAAGCAATTATTAGCTAAAAAGATTAGAAATGTGCTGGAGAGGTTACATACCAAATGTTATTGAACACTTATTATTTTAAATACTCCAACATTCCATTGCATTGCTTACGTTGCATCTATATATACACAACACTACAGTCTTGCTACTGCCATTCTCCCACTCCCCTTGAGCTGCATTACTTAACCCAGTCTACTAGGCCTGCCCATGAACTGACAAGGACCGTACATAGTCTTGTAAGTATTTGGGAGGACCTTTGGCCTGCCCTGATCTTCTCATGGCTGGTGTGTGTGCCTGGCCTGCCAGCTGGCCTGCCAGGCTAGGCAGACCAGGACTTTGTTGCCCCAAAGACCCAGGGAACCCACCCAGCTGCTGACTGGCTGGATCTGCTAAATCCAAGCCAGGGTTCCTGGAGGGGGTAGAATTCCCCAAGTCCAGTGGTGGGGTGGAATTCCCCAAGTCCACAATGGACTCCTCTTGGGAGCACTGTCCTTTAAGCCCTAGGCCAGCAGCTGGAGTGGCCTGAGTGCCAGAGGCCGGAGCTGCCTCCATGGCAAACCCCCTTTCTCCGGACTCCCTGTTTGGAGCAATAGCTGTAGCCTGTTGGAGAGACTGTGGTCCCCGAAAGCTGAGCCAGGAGTAGAAGAGTTGCTGGGAAGCCTCCAGCGCAGTTGGTCAATGTGACGTCAGATCACACGACCATCATTGAAGGCGACCCAGAGACCTTGCATACCACTGCTGTGACCCAGAGATGTCCTGGTCCATAGTTCCTTGCCCAGACTGGATCACCCACTTGTAGTCTCCTAGGTGCCCATGGATGTGACACCTGTGAAGCCACCTGATCTGGGTGCAATCTATCCAGTTTCATGATGAGGCGGCGAGCCCAATGGAGTATAGCTGGGCTCTTTCCAGTAGCTGTGCAAGGTGTGGTGCGGTGGCACAGAAGAAAGTCCACTAGCCTGTGATGCCAGGTCCCGTGAGTGATCCTCTTTAAGGCATCCTTGGTTGTGCACACCATTCGTTCAGCCTGTCCGTTGGAAGCTGGATGGAATGGTGCAGATGTGGCATGCTGGCTCATGTTGGCCTGTAGGAATGCCTTGAACTCAAACGACGTGAATTGGGGCCTGTTGTCAGAGACAAGGACATCTGGAAGTCCATGTGCGGTAAAGATCCCTCTCAGCACCTGATGGTCCTAGCAGTGGTAGTGGAGGAGACAGGCATGACCTCTAGCCACTTGGAATGGCTGTCCATGAGAATTAAGAAGAATTGCCCCTGAAAGGGCTCAGCGTAGTCAATATGGACCCTTGACCATGGGGTATGAGTCTCCTCCCACCTATGAACTAGGACCTGGGGCATCTCCGGCCTTGACTGTTGACAAACAGTGCACCCGTGGACCTGGGCCTCGATGTCTTTGTCGAGCCCAGGCCACCAAAGATGGCTGCGCGCTAATGCCTTCATCCGGACTATTCCCAGATGTCCCTCATGCAGAGACTGCAGGACTCTAGTCCTCAATGAGGTTGGGATTACTACCCAACTACCCCTAGGACATACCCCTTGAAGGTGGAAATCTCGTGCTTCCTCTGCCAGAAGCTCTGGAATTCTGAGCCTGGACATGTGTCAGGCCATCCAGACAACGCCCAGGTCAGCATGTGTGTTAGCGTGTGATCGGTTGCTGTTTCTGCAGCCACATCCCTAGCACTGAGGGGAGATTCAGACAAGTCCTGAATAGACAGGATGCGGTTGGCAGGTGCTGGATCTGCCTCTATCTGCTATAATGGCAACCTGCTGAGACCATTTGCATGACCCATTTCTTTGCCTGGCTTATGAACCAGTGTATGGTCATATGCAGACAGGAAGATAGACCACCTCACCATTCGTGGGGATATTATGTGTGGGGTTTGTTTGTTTGTTGTGAACAACCCCAGCTGTGGCTTATGGTCTGTAAAGACCGTGAAGTGGCAGCCATATACAAAGTCATGGAACTTCTTTATGCCAGCCACTATGGCTAAGACTTCCCTATCTATAAGTGCATAATTGCATTCAGCTGATGATAGGGTTCTAGAGTAGTATGCTATTGGGATTTGCGTTCCATCAGCCTTCAAGTGACTTAACACAGCCCCAATCCCATAAGGAGACGCATCACAGGCAATGCACACTGGCAAGTTCTCATTGAAGTGCGCGAGGACCGCATTTGAAGAGAGCAAGGCCTTGACCTATTTGAAGCTCTTTTCATGTGCTTGTGTCCACTGCCAAGGGGCCTGTTTGTCCAAGAGCTGGTGTAACGGCTTGGCCACCGCAGCCTTGTGAGGAAGGAATGAGTGGTAAAAATTTAGCAGTCCCAGAAAGGCCTGAAGTTCGCCCTTGGATTTGGGGCTTGGGGCCTGCTGAATTGCTTGCAGCTTGGATTCAGCAGGGTGGATGTCCTGAGCATCAATGCGGCATCCTAGAAACTCCGTGGAGGTAACCCCGATCTTGCACTTGTCTTGCTTAAGCTTCAGCCCCCCTTGGCGGAAATGTAGCAAAATCGATGAGGACATCGTCAAAGTACGGGCAAACACCAGGGATATTTCAGAGCGTTCACTCCATTACACTCTGGAAGATGCCAGGGGCCACGTTTACTCCAAATTGCAATCTTTTTACCTTGAATGCCCCCGTGAGTCACTATAGTTGGGCCTCAGCCGTTTCCTCATCAACTGGCAATTGTTGATAGGCCTGAGCCGGGTCAAGCTTAGCAAAGATCTGGCCCCCCTTGAGGGAGGCTAGAATGTGACTGACCACTGGTACTGGGTGCGAATGCTGCTGCAGCGCTTTGTTAAGCGTGCACTTGTAGTCCGCACAGATTCAGACTTCACCATTGGCCTTCAGTGGCATAACTATGGGCATTTCCCATGGACTACTGTCCACAGGTTCTAAGATACCCTGCTGAATCAGTTTATCTAGCTCTGCATCTATTTTTCCATTTAAGGCAAAGGGCACCCTGCGTGGCTTGATTCTAATGGGGGCTATGGCTGGGTCTAGCCTCAGAGAAATAGGAAGCCTTTGTAGGAGCCAAGTTCTGGAGTAAACACATCTGCAAACTCCTTGCAGACCCCAGCCAGGCCTGTTGTTTGCACGCTGTGTATTCCAGTCACCTGAATTCCCAGGGCTTCAAACCAGTCAAGTCCAATGAGACTCGTACGGTCTCCCCCAACCACCATTACATCCAGTAGCCCCTCAAAATTCCTACACTGCACCTTGAGTGTGGCCTTCCCTCTCACATTGACTCTGGAATTTTGGAAATCTGTGAGGATGAGGTTTGACGGCCTGAGTTTCACCCGTAGGCCGCTTCTGCTGCAGACCTTGTTAAAGGTGTCTAGGGAGATGATCAATAGAGCAGACCCAGTGTCCAGCTCCATTGACAACTTCACGTCGATGTGAAGCTTCTTCCTAAGTGGCCTGTGGACGCCCATTCTAAAAACGCTCCTATGTGACGCGCAGAAGCCCACCTGTTCTGGCTGGGGACCCTGTTACCTTTCTGAGGCAGTTCTTCTGGGTAACGTTCCTTCTGGTGACCCAAACAGACGGAGGCAATGTGGCCTTGCCTCCCACAGGCCCTGCAGATGGCAGAGTGGAAACGGCAGTCTGCGCGGCGATGGCGGCCTCCACACCCGATGCACTGAGAGGATGATGCTGGCTGGGCCTTCCCTCCATGAGGCCTTCTCCCTGGAGTCTGATGCAGCCGGTCCACTTCTAATTCAGATTCTGTTCGGATTCTTCATGAGCAACCTCTTGATGGATGGTGGCTGGAACTTGAGGGGGCTTGGCGAGCCACAAGGCCTTCACAGCTCCGCCTGCTGCTTCTTTGGCTGAAACTTCCCTCAGGGCATCTTGGAACATGAGGCCTCTCTTCACGAAGAGCTTCTGCTGCAACTCCCGGCTTCGCAGGCCACAGACCAGCCAATCTTTCAGTCTCTCCTCCAAGTCTTTGAATTCGCAGGGCCTAGCTGCTTGTCGCAAGGCCACAACAAACTCTGCTGCAGACTCACCAGGCCTCTGTTCCCTCTGCTCGAATGCGTGTCATCAGGCAATCACTGAGAGCTTGGGTTCAAAATGCTCTCGAAGCATCCTCTTCAATTCTGTGTAGGTGATTGATTCCAGTGGTGCTGGCGCAACCAGATTCTCCGCAGTCTCGAAGGTCTCTTGCCCACACACACACAGCAGCGTGGCAGCTTTGAGGTCATCTTCACGAATTTGATTCATCTGGAGATAGTTCTCCACCCAGGCCATGGACAAGCTCCAGCGTTCTGGGTGAGCTGTGTCAAACTCTGAAAGCTGGCCTATCTTTGCCATCGTTTCAGCCCAGGAACTTCGTCCATGCCTCTTTTTGCAAGGATTGAGAAAGGGCCCCCTTCCTGAGCTCACCTCCAGCATCTCAGTGCTGGCAGGCTAAGTCAATCTCCAGGAGCCACACTTCTCTGAGCTGCAAGCCCCACTGTGGTGAGTCAGCTTGGCTTCTTAATCTGTTTGTCTTGCTGGCATCCCACCTTCATCACCAATGTTCTGTTTCAGGAAAAGAGGCATTGAGATGAAGCAACGTTCCAACAGTTCTCCTTTATTGCAAACACCAACAGAACAGGTTTTAAAATGGTGCAGCCCCCTTTTATAGCCCCTCTGCACAATACCTTGCTGGCCAATCATTGCAAAGGATCTTTTCCCGCCGTGCGTGTGCACACAAGGCTGGGAGCAGCCTTTCTTGTCCCGGCATCCACATAGTCTGCCCAGGCCAATTGCTGCAGCCTGTGCCTGCCGGCCCAGGACATAACAATTATGGAAATAAAGAGAGCATCACTTCCTGTGTAGGATACTCCTAGGTTATTTTGAAGCTGATTGTTTTGTATTTTTCTGAACCACAGTTTATATTCAGGGGAATCTCGGGGGAGGTTCACTATATCACTTCAGGAACATTGATATTGCTAAATATCAACCTGGCAGAGAAAGGAAAATACCATGTTTGTACATTCAGTACTACAGGGTGCCAACAAGTAAGCAGAAAAGTTAAATGAATCATTTTGGTTTTGATCACTTCAGCCTCCATGACTGTCATGTGCTACAACCTCTGTATTGCTTCAGCAATTTCACCTCACACCCTTTTTGCATATGAATTAAGTGAGAGGGGTCGGAAGAGAGATGGGGATATGGACCAGGTTTCTTCAGATTAAAAAGCAGAGGCACTCTACTTTCATTCCCTGCCTTCTGCATCAGGGCAAAGGAGCCAGCAAGAAGGCTTGAAATCATTGAATGATGTTTCTAATCTTAAGACTTTCTATGGTTTATCGGTTTTTTTCAAAGCAGATTATAAAATCAGGCTCACATGGCAGGGCTTGCCTACTTTCAAAGGAACAAGTGACAAGTAGAAAAGGAATTGAGGTAAAAGGAACCCACCATTTACTGCCCTGAAATTAATTACCACACAATCAACTGTATGCAGGACCAGCCTCCTGGTTAATCATAGCAAGGGTAGGCTGTGGAGAAGTATTCTGTGTATTGAAAGACTTTCCTCTCATTTCAAGGAGGCAGTAAAGAATATTGTTGTTGCTATATAGAAAAAGACATTAGATAAGATCCAAGCTGATATGTTTACAGGTAGTCCTCAACTGATAACAACTGAGCCCAAAATTTCTATTGCTAAACATGATAAGTGAGTTAAGTGAGTTTTGCCCCATTTCACAACCTATCTTGTAACTTGTTAAGTGAATCGACTGCAGTATGTTAGTAATTAGTAGAAATTAGTATCATGGTTGTTAATAAATCTGGTTTCCCCATTGCTTGTCAGAAGGTTGCAAAAGTTGACCACGGGATCCCTGGACACTGTAACCATCAGAAAAATTAGTCAGTTGCCAAGTGTCTGAATTTTGAACAGGTAACCAGGGGATGCTTCAATGGTTGTAAGTCATAAGTCACTTTTTCAGTACCGTTGTAACTTTGAACAGTCACTAAATGAATGTTGTAAGTAAAGGACTATCTGCACATTTATAGTACAGTGTTCCCAGACTACAACTCATGTATATACAAACTAAGAATAAGTCCTATTGAACTCAGTAGCACTTACTGAAGTCCTGCACTATATGTAATACATTCATATGTGATGGATTTCATAATCCTTTGCCTTTGTCTGAACCCAGAAACATTGCCAAATAATTTGTAAATTAATCTAATGTTACTTGTTCTTCAATACATATAATACGATTTGTTAACTTGACCACTGTAAATTTGCTCCAAGGTTCACTGCAGAAAATTGAATTTGAGGGTTTCATTGTAAACATTTTCTTTTTTCAAAGAAGGAGAGGGCAGGAGCTATTTTTGTTTGTTAATACGCATGCTTTTTTTTAAGTTAAGATTTCCATATATACATTTTTGTTGAGAAATATAAATGGCATTTCTGATTTTGTTAACTCTCAAATTTACATCACACTTATGAGACTACAGTATAAAAAGTGTGAAAAATCATGTTGGCTATAGCAGCCCTTTTCTATAGAAAAGGGCTGTTATAGCCAACATGAATAATGGATAAGTTTCTGGAATTTGTTCATTGTGGGCTCTCTAATTTCTTGGAGAGCATTCTGACTGAACATTCTTGCAAGTATTTTAAAAATCTTGCCTGTCCACCATGAAGGTTCCAGCTGATAACAGGGAGAAAAATGATATTAGAATGACATAACAGCGGAAAGGAAGAGACAACAGTAAGGTCGGCAAACACTTTAAATATCTCAGATTGTTTTAGGTAGTTCCTGATTTTTTGTGAGAGATTCTGAAAATGTTCTCTTTTCTGTGATTTTCTACTTTGGATTTGCAATCAGCAATGAAATATTCTGGAAAGCTCAGTCACAAACAGCCTATTTATCACAATATCAGTTCACTAGTATCTCTCAAGTCATTATACTGCATGACTGGGAAAAAGAAATGAATCTTGCTTCTACTATATAAATGGTATGCAATATTTGATTGTTGCTAGATTTTAATGGATGTTCTAGTTTTCTCAATACACCTACTTTTTCAGAGAGGTTTAGCCTTGAAATTACGAGACTTCTAGTTCTAAGAGTTGTAAAAACAAGTCAGATAGGCAATCTTGCAACTGCTGACCTAAAATGCAAGGCTTATTTATAGTGAAAGCAAGGCTTTTTATTTCCACCTCTTTCTCTCAGTCATGTGACACAATAGGCTGACTATCTCCTGTTTAAAGGAGTGGGGGGCAATGATTACTTATATATGGTTATTGTAAGGCTGTTGGTTACTTATACATTGTTATTGTAATGCTGACATCTCCTGAGCTTGTGGTTTAAAAACTTAACTATGCAGATTTTAAATGTGGAACATTAAAATGTATTGTGCAACTAAAATATATAAGAGTATATACTTTAGAAGTGTTAGAAGAAACGTCATATGTTATTTAGTCCAACCTCCTGCCAAGTGTAGGTATCCACTAATCCATCCCTGCCAGATGTCATCTAATCTCAGCTTTAAAAATTCTAGCAAGGGAAAACTCATCACTCTTCATGCAGATTCTTCTGCTGTAAATATGGTCAGGAAAATCTTTCTAATGTCTACTCCGACAGAAGAATTGACAGTTGGCTGGATCTCCTCTATTAATAATATATCTGATATGTGCCATCCACCAATTGTTTTATGTTGCAGAATAAAGATATCACTGATGTCCTACTTTCTATCTCTATTCTGCTGCCATTACATACATAACAGGGTTAAGGCTGGAATAAGCAAAGGTTATTCTCTTTGGAGCTGTCCAACTAACACCTACTGTAGTATTTGCAATGATTCTGGACAGTTCTGTGCCTTTTAAGAGATATAAGTAATGTTAAACTATCCCTGTTGTACATGACTTCTTCTTTCTCTGCTCTTGCTTACCTTTTGTCCCATTTTGCCAGTTGGCTGTTGTTATTGTTTTATGTTAGCTGTTCTTTAATTATCATGCTAGTATGATAATTTGCTAGCTCAGCTGAGTTGCAGATGTGCTTGCTCTGATCTGGATAGAAAGGTTAACAGGGGTGTTCTGGCTACAAACAAAATTGGATATTACCTGCAGCAATATTCCAACAATGGGACCCAAGAGGTGTGTTTTCTCTGTCATTGTACCAGCCCTGTGAATGATGATACCTCTGAGATCAGTATGGCCCTGATCTTGCCAGTCTTTAATGAGACATCAAAGACATGGTTTCTCCCTTAGGCATTGGACCAGGATGTTAGGCGAGTCCATTTTCAGGTGATTTGGTCTTTTCTAATTGATACGTGGAAATTTTGTCAATGCCAGATTTTCTAAGTACCGTACAACATTTTTGATATGGCACTCAGTGTGACAATAACTACTAAGACTACCATGGCTACTTAATGCCAACTTCAGTGTTTAGATCTTGATACTTTGTGTTCTTCTCCAGTTATTTGTCTTCTATTCTACTACCATCTGGTACTGTGTAGACATATCAATTATTCACACTTTCTTCTTTTCAACCACAATTAAATCTAGTGTGTTATGAGCTTATCAGTTTTTATTTAGAAATCCCACAATATTTTAACCTAGTAGTCCCCAATCTTTCCAGCTCTGTGGACTAGTGGTGGCGAGAAGGGGGAGGGGCTGGCTTCACGTGCACTTACGTGCCACTTGTGCAAATGCAGCTGCGTGCACATGCGCTCACCTACCACTGGCGTTGCCCGGTTCCCAAAAGACTGAGGCCTGGCACTGGGCCACAGACTGGTGGTTGGGGTCCAATGTTTTAATCTGTTCATTTTTTACTACATTTTCAACTATATGTTCCCACCAAATTATTGTTATTTTGTTATGAATAGAAGAGGATATGAGTAGATTTTTTTCCCCCAAATACTCTAGAGCAACAACTTGATCATCTCTAGTAAGTATAGACATTAAACTGAATAACCTATAATTTCCTAGGAAGTTCTAAACCTTCTTTTTGAATATGGGAGCTATGTTTGGTCTTCTCCAATCTTTCATCAGTTGCAGCCAAGAGTTCTGACATCAATTCTGTCAGTTTCTTCAACACTTTGGATTAATTTGTCTAATCCTGGAGAGTTGATTTCACTTAAGGTAGCAAAGGTGATTCTTACTGAAATTTAATCAATCTTCAGCAGCATTCCCACACCTTTTATGAATTTTGTTTTCTTTCTTTTTAGATTAAAAATATGTTCAGTGGAAAACAATTCTGCTTTTTTTTTCTATTCACCATGATTACATCTTTCTCCCTGCAACAGATTAACAGCTTCCACTTTTATTCATTTTGGTTCCCAATGTCTTCTTGCATTCTATTTATCTATACAAACTTCTTAAATCTCTTCCCATTTTTCCATCTCATATGGATCATTTGTGCTATATTTTCTGTTCAGGATCTCCCAAGCAATTTCAGTTTATTTATTTTATGGAATTTCAAGCCAGAATAACTGACCACTTTCCATCTGAATTCCTTAGAATTCTGTTAAAAGTTGAATCTTCAGAGTTCCAAGTATATGATTTGACTTCTTTCAGTTTTTTTTTTTATTATTATTGAAATTTTTCAAAAATTTTACAAATAAAAATCCACCCCCCCCTCCCAAACCACCCCACCCTCCCCCCCCCGACTTCCCAGAACTGAATATAGGATTATTTAACAAATTTTAAAAATAACATTTACAATTTATAAAATAATTAATAATAATAATAAAAGTCAGAGTAATAATATATATAATAATAATATGCGTAACATAAGCTTTAAAATGAATAATATATACTAAGAAAGGAAAAAAAATGGAAAAAAAAAAGAGAGAGAAAGAAAAAAGAAAAAAGTAGACGAGAAATAAAACATATATATAAAAAAATGTATGAATAATAATACGTAAAAAGTATATATATAATAAAAAAAAGGGGGGGAGAAGAAAAAGAAGAAAGAAAGAAAGAAAAAACAATCATTACAAATTATAAAAAGGCTAGATAATATTTTTCCATATCCAAATTATATTGTATGAAATTTATCCATTTTTCCCATACCGCAAAATTTTTTTCTTGAGATTGCTCCTTTAAAAAAGCCGAAATCTTTGCCATTTCTGCCAAATACGAAACTTTATGAAACCATTCTTGTAAAGTAGGCAAGGATTCCTTCTTCCAATATTGTCCTATTAACAGCCTAGCGGCTGTAATCAAATTTAACATCAATATAACCTCCTTAGCATCACAATCAATAACAATACCTAATAAAAATAATTGCGGAGTAAATTTTACCCTCCTTTTAAAAATTCTTTGAATATTCCACCATATCTTAATCCAAAAAGCTTTTATATGCTTACACGTCCACCAAATATGGTAATAGGTAGCATCCAAATGTCCACATCTCCAGCATTTCGGCTGTAGGTTAGGGTACATAATGGACATTTTCTTTGGATCAAGGTGCCATCTATAAAACATCTTATAAAAATTCTCTCTTAAATTTTGCGGTTGTGTGAATTTAACATTTCTTATCCAAATAAGTTCCCAAGTATCCATTAAAATCGTTTCACCAATATTCTGTGCCCATTTAATCATACAATCTTTAACTAGTTCAGGTTCTGAATCCAATTCCACTAAGACCCCATAAACTCTCTTAATGTGGGTTGGCCTTTGATCTCTTACTTGTTTTAGAAGAATTTCATCTTCTCTGAGCCAGCCCATTTTACAATCCATCTTCCATCTATCCACTATTTGTCTATATTGGAACCATGAATAGGTTAAATTTTCATGTGTTAATTCTTCCAAAGATTTTAACTGCCAGTCTTGGCCATCCCATCTAAGTAGCTGTGCATAAGAGACCATATCCATATTAACCCCTTTCCTTATGCCTTCTATGGCATGCCGAGGTATAGCCCATAATGGTATTTTGAAGTCACTTTTATAGTACTTTCTCCACACTCTTAGCAAAGAAATTCTTATAATATGAGACTTAAAAACCCAATCCACTTTTTTATTAAATATTAAATAGGCATGCCATCCAAAAAGTAGGTCCCAGCCTTCCAAATGAAGTATTTCTGTATTTGTTAAATTCACCCAGTCGCTAATCAATGTCAATACTACAGCATCATAATACAATTTCATATTTGGTACCTTGAGTCCACCTCTCTCACGAAAATCTTGCATTATTTTAAGTTTCACCCTTGGTTTTTTTCCCTGCCCAAACAAATTTATTAATACCTTTTTGCCATTCATCTAAATTACATTCATTCTTTAGAATAGGTAACATTTGAAACAAAAAAATAAACTTTGGCAGGACATTCATTTTAATAACTGCAATTCTACCCATAAGGGATAACTGTAAATTGTTCCAGTTTTTTAAATCCTTCTGTACCTCCATCCACAGCTTTTCATAATTATTTTTATACAGTTTTGCATTGGAAGCAGATAATGTAACCCCCAAATATTTTACATTATCAACAATTTCAAAGTCTGTTAAGTTAACTAGAACCTGTTTATCACCATTAGTCATATTTTTAGCTAATATTTTGGTCTTATTAACTTCTTTCAGTTTTTCTTATTCAGATTTTGAATTCCAGCATAATAGGATTGATAGAATGAGAATAAAAGACAAGTTACCTACTAGCAGTAGCATTTTTGTCTACCTTAATAATAACACCAAAAAGAAAAGTTGAGAGTTCCTATACATAGAAGACAATCTCCTTTTAATTCTACATGAATGATGCCAAGCAATTAAAAACTTTCTCCAGAATAATGAGTGCATTGCAAGACCAATTATCTTGACAATGAAGCTTTAATTGCCTGTTTGGTAAGGAAAAACAGGAAAAAACACACATGATAAAAATGTTCATTCGTACACTACAAATTTCTGTTCCTAGGAAGTTCATATATTTTCTTTTAGGACTTCAGATGAGAACTTTAAAAGTTTTAGAAATACCTTAGTAGTAACTATAAAAGTTTTGCATAAGTGAACTTATACAGGTGAAACTCGAAAAATTAGAATATCGTGCAAAAGTTCATTTATTTCAGTAATGCAACTTAAAAGGTGAAACTAATATATGAGATAGACTCATTACATGCAAAGCAAGATAGTTCAAGCTGTGATTTGTCATAATTGTGATGATTATGGCTTACAGCTCATGAAAACCCCAAATCTACAATCTCATAAAATTAGAATGCATTGAGATACAAATATCTAGGGAATGTAGGGACTAGATAAGGGAAGATTGTTGTAGACCAGACATGTCAAACTCGTGATATCATGTGACATCATGCAACATATCAGAGCTTTTTTGCCTTTGCCAGCAATGGGGTGGACGCGGCTCCAGTATGATGAAACCAGCCTGCGGGCCGGCAGTTTGACACCCCTGTTGTAGACAATGCTGAATAAGATGTAAGACATGTAAAATGTGATTTATTTTACTTATAATAATAGTTCTGGAATTTCAACTTAAATTAGACCTAAATTTACTGCTCCCTTCAGGGGCAGTAAAAGATTAAAATTACTTTTGAAAATATTTGAAGCCTTCCTTCCTTCTTTTTTTAAAAAAAACAAATTTTATTGGTTTTCCAGTTTTACATTAAATATTCAGAAAGAAGTGTGATGACTGGGTAATCAATGGTTCAATAACAAAATCTTTGGTACATATCTCAGGTTACATCATCAGAAATTCCTTCTCTATTTCCCATAACATTTGCTATATCACATTTGGGCTAGTAGATTTCTAATTATAACAAACTTAGTTAAAATATTTATTAATATATTATTTGGTTATACATATCCATGTCCTGCTTTGAGTTTTACCTAATTTTTTAATTTTTAATTACAATATTACAATTTAACCTTTAATATCCATAGTGTTTAAATTTCGGGTAATCCAAATTTCCTTTATTTCACTACATAAAAGTTATCATATCTATAATATACATATTACTTACTTAAATATATTCTTATCTTATTTCTTAAACATTTTCTATTTCTCATCCTAATACATAACCACTTACTAATAGAGTGTCCTTTATTGTCTCAAGTCCATCATCTATATTATCTGGGCTAAACAATAATTCGAAGCTAATTCCTCTAAAATCTCCCTTTAGCCCATTAGTTGAGACTTTAGGATCCTCTATCCTGAATCAAAAGATCCCATTTTTTAAAAAAAAATCTAACTCTGGCTTTCTTTTTGTGCCAACCAGGCTTCCATACCAATGCCTTTAAATCATCAGATAAATCTCCCTTTATTCTTGTACATATTACTTGAACCAAGGGAGACCATCTAGTTATCAGTTTTCCAGAAAGGCTGGCCCATTCATAGTCAATAGATTGTTGTCCTGGTGGCTCCTTCAATTCAGTTTGGTCTTTTTGTTCCTCAAGTTTCTTCTGGTTTAGATAGGAGTCATGTCCAGTTTTATAGTTGTTATTTGATTATCTAGGTTTTCAGTATGCTGTATTTGTTGGTCTTTAACAGCCTCTGTGTTGGTGTTGCTTTGCTACACTTCTGTTGCTTTTTGAGTTGTAGGTTCTTTAGTTGTGGTCAGGGTTTGACTATCAAAATTTTCAGTAGATTGTATTTGTTGATTTTTAAAGTCCTCTATCTTGGTATTAATTTCTTCACTTCTATTGGGTTTTGGATTATAGGTTCTTTCATTAAAATCAGAGTTTCATTTTGTAGGTTTAAGCTGGTGCCTTTGTCTTTCAGTCTGGATTTAATTATCTCAGTAGCTTCAAGAATTTTTTTAAGTATAAATTTATAGTTAATTTGTTGCTGATCTTCCTCCATTTCTAACACAGTTATAGATAGTCGTTTGGTGAAGGCTATTTCTTAGATGAAAGTCAGTAAATGTACACCTCCACAGTTCCTAAAAACCAATTTCACTGTCCAACTGTTCTCCCAACTTTTTATCTCTTTTAGATAATACCAAGGACAAATCTGGGTTGTAAGCAGGTCTCTTTAACAAAAATATTTATTTATACCAAGCTTTGCCACAAGATGTCCCTGACAGCATTTAAAATCTTTTTCAAAACTAGATCTAGGTTTTTATCCAGATAGAGTTCTTTTTCATAGATAAGGTGACAGGTTCCTGTTAGAGTAGGAATTTTTGGGTCCCCAGATGTCAAGGTAATATAAATCCAGTTACTTAATTGTATTTTTCAGGGCTTTATTTTCCCTACGTAGTCAGGCGCCGCCATCTTAGAGGGCGGGAAGAAAACGTTCCCTTCCCTTTCTCCTCATAGGAGGAAGAAGTTTCAGAAGGCTTTTGACAGGAAAGTACTTGGGATATAAGAAGGTAAAGTCTCACACAGTTCCCCCACAGTGCTTTCAAAGTACTTGGTTGTAAATTTGATCTTGGCAGGTAGCGGCTTAATGATGGGCCATGTAAATGGCTGATCTTTTCCCCGTCAGTCCAAAGAGCTGCTCCAGATCAAACAGAAGGGCTACTGTCCTTCTGAGATCAAACGGGAGGTCCTCTTCATGCTCATCACCCCTCCAAGGCAACCTTCAACCCCTTTCAGGGTCCCCTGGCGGGAGAAAACCGGACTGCGGAGGGAGCGATAGCCTCGCACATCCATCAGCGCTGCAATCCGGAACCGGAAGCCTAGCCTTCCTTCCTTCTTGACTGCCTGCCTGCTTCTATGTGTGTTTCTGATTGTGTAGGATTCTTAAAGGCTACTTCTTCTTTATGGCACTTCTGGACAGATCATGTAAATTAATAGTTTGTTCTTCAATCTATGCTGATTGCCTATTTTTGCTTTCAATGGAATAAACTGAATAAATATTTTCTGAGATATATCTGATATAACAACCCTATCAGAAATTGGAACATACAGAAAAGAAATCTAAAACACATGTGTTTGTTTACTATGTTTGTATATAGTAGTACTTTTTCCTGGCTTAACTTTTTTTTCAAATTGTTTATCCTTATTATAGTTAATTTGACATTTTTTGTTTCTTTCCTATCCCATTCCAAAATTGGCCAAGATCATATGCACATTCAAATAATTACCACTGTGTCTGTTGGTGAAAAAAAAAGCATACACAATGACATTTGTGTCTTCTGAGAACATGGTGAACAAGTAATACAATACCAGTATCTGCCATGTTATTAATGCTATTCTAATTAGGCCAATCAGTTTTAATTAGCATCCTGTCATGTAACAATCTAATAGAATGCATTGCCTAAGAAAATAGATTCCTTCCTGATGCTAATTATTGTCTGAGACTCTTTTTCTTATAAATGGGAATTGATTGCTTTCCTCCAACCCATCTCTTTTTTCAGAGCAATAAGTCTCCATAAGTCTCTTCTTTCTTTTTTTTCTATACTTTGTCCCCATGTCTCTCTCAATTAATTCTTCCTGCAGCTCGGTCTCTGGTGTAACCTGAAAAGAACAGGGCTTTATCACTTGTCAGAGAGAGCGTTCCTCAGTTAAATTTTTCCTCTCAGGAATTTACCAGATCAGAGGACCATAATCCTAAAGACTGTCTCAGAACTAAAGCTGACAGGGTTAGGCCCAGGTCAACCCACTCGTAAATCAAAGTCTAAAATGGAATGGAAGCTGTGGCTGGAATCATAAATTTGTTGAGACAGTAACATTACCATTAAAAAGTCTTTCATTGGCCTTCATGTGAGATTTGTTTATTACTAACATCTACAAGGATGACACCACATTGTTCATATGCAATAGATAAATATCCTTCATTTAAAGTAATAAATTTGGAGATACATAAGATTAAAGGGGTAAGAAAGAAACTCTCTTCCAATTACACTATGTTTAACTCAATTTTCTCAGCACTATTTATAAGCTATCCTGGAATAAAGAATGGTTGAACTGGAGCCCAGAAATATATCACTAAAAGGGTAAGTATTGTCCATGGAATCCTCCAGATGTCATTGAACTCCACCTATCTGTAGCACAACATTAGGAAATAATGAGAGTTACAAAACAAAAAAAAAAAGATCTGGGACCCATACATTGCCTATTTTGGTACAGAAGATAAAAGTGGAAATATAATGAATGGTTATTTCCTTGGCATTGAAGAAAGGCATCAAATAAAAGCCATGTTAATGTCATACATGTCATGATATCATAACATAGACACTCTGAGCTATACAATTTGCGTTATTGATATGACATTGTGACGCATTTGACATAAATTTCTTGTGTCCCTTTCCCCCCCCACACACACACACACAGTAGGAGGAGTGACTGTTGTTCTAGAGAATATATATAACAAAAAGAGGTAAATGAGAGATTCCCAAGGGGTTTTATTTTCAGAAGTACAGTTTGTTTCCTTTGTCATTATTTTCATATTCCATATAGTCAGGTGTCAAGATCATTTTTCATGATCTTTCAGTCCAAGTCTGTGAATCCATTAATATGTCAGTTGGCTTATTTGATAAAAGTTAAATAAGATATGTTTTTATTAAATTCTGGCACTTTTTATTGATTTTTGCTGACATTAAGATTGAAAAGTTGATATATTATGGATTTGCTTATAGATAAGGGATAGGTTATGGGGAGAAGAAATATCTGTTTGTAACTTGATAGTGGATGAAAAACTACCAAACTTAATTATACTTGTTTTGATGAAGATTGGAGTCACTTCTTTATGTATTTTTTTATCTCAGTCTTTCCTTTTTCTTTTTTTCTTTCTTTTTTTTCTTTGCACTGTTTCCTCTCATTATGCTTTCTTTCTCTGAGAAGACATTTTAACAAGTTATAAAGTGATTAAATGTAAATAGATTCTAATTTAAGATATGACAGCAGCTGACCAAGGAAGGGATCTTAGTTTTATAGAAGTAAGCTGCTGTGAAAAAAGACAAAATCCATGTTGGAAGTCATTAGGAAGAAAATTAAGATCAAACTATATCTATCTATAACTGTTCAAAATGTGTGAAATTATATTTGCAATATTATATATATATTTCAAAAATAGTATTGAATAAAATTTGAAAATGATCAAGGTGTTAGAACAGGGGTCTTCAAACTTGGCCCTTTTATGACTTGTGGACTTCAACTTCCAGAATTCCTCAGCCAGGCACACTGGCTGAGGAATTCTGGGAGTTGAAGTCCACAAGTCATAAAAGGGCCAAGTTTGAAGACCCCTGTGTTAAAACAATTTCTCTTTAAAATAAATGCAATGAGTAGGAGGAAACATGCCAAATGTGATAAAAACATAGAATGTTTCTTTCCTCTCTCATAATAACAGAACCTGAAATCATCTGATAAAACTGAACAATAAAGGGATCAAGAGAAACAAAAGGAAGTACTTTGTTCATAAATTGTGTATATTGTTCCTTGAATTTTCTAATCATGAATGCATGAACAAAGGTGGTGATATTTGGGGAGAAAAGAAAAGATACAAATGGAGAATTGGAAGCCATAATATATAGTATAGTATCTTACAGATACTTGAGCATTCTTTTGATCATGCCAGTAATTGCCATTCTCATTATCACGAACAATAAAAAATATCTGGAAAGATTTGCCAGTAATAATAATTTTATAGCGTACAAATAGTGGCCAACAAATTTCACCAATTCTAATTTTCCCCAAAATCAAGTTAGTCCCTTACTGTTCTCATACAGTAGAGTTATAGGGAAAGTCTACTCCTCATGTTATGAATTATTTCAAAATAAGCTCCTCAGAATTATTTTAGATGCATCCAATTGTACTCCTATTCCATTTCTCTAGGCCAGGGGTCTTCAAACCTGGCCCTTTTATGACTTGTGGACTTCAACTTCCAGAATTCCTCAGCCAGGCATACTGGCTGAAGAATTCTAGGAGTTGAAGTCCACAGGTCATAAAAGGGCCAAGTTTGAAGACCCTTGCTCTAGGCAGAAACTGGTATATATCCAATTAAAGCTAAAACAATTGTTAGGGCATTTAATTATTGGGTTAAACTCCTCAACTGTCTGTTCCATGACTTGTGAAGAGATGTGTCCTAAAGTAAGTGAATTTCTCCACTCCTCTTCCTACCAGTTGTTTACGTTTTTATCCAATCTTATTTATACATTTGATTTTCTCCAGATTTCTTTTTAAATTTTAGTAATTCAGACAACACTTTTTAAAAACAAAGTGTTGGATATCTTTGTCCATAGACATTTGTTTTAATTGTCACAGAATACAATTTATTCTTGGTATGCACTTAAAAAGACCAAAATGGAATGTGAACATTATCTGAGATGTGTTACAGTGTTTTCATTCCACAGGCACTTACAAGACTATGATTCTAGCAAATGGGGTTAGCAGCTGGAGAGGGTTAGTTTTTTAATATCCCATAGAATATGTGCCTCTGCTCATGTTCTAAGGAAATGATAATAAATTTTGCACGTTATTTATCATACTTCCTTATTTCTCTAGAGCGCATGGATTTTTTGGGGAGGGCCTCTTCTTGGCAGAAAATGTGGCCTGATTCACATAAAATTAAACAGTTAATGAATTTAGACAAGGAGACACTGTTATGGAGATTTGCAACCCTTGCACAGGCTGCGGCTAACTGGAGAGAGTGTTTTAATGTTCTTACTGATTTTTTTACATTTAAATGTATTTTATTAATGTTTGGCCACTTTCATGTAGCTTTTAACTTATTTGTTATGATTGGTAGACAAACCAATAAATGAACTGATTGGATAATTGTAAATTGTGAAACTGAATTCCACTAGATATTTCAGTGGATGACAAATTAAATGGATTTTAAAAGAAGCATTACATACAGCAATGGAATTTATATGTCAATTGTTTCTTGTTATGACAACTATGTATTCTACTTCTATATTGGAGGGAGTTCCAATTCATTTTATTGGAAAGCACAGAGAGGAGACAGTATAAATTTGTGCCCTACTTGTGAATTTTGATAGCTATCTGACTGGTCATTACAGGAATAAAATTATGACTATATTACATCTTTCTGGTTTTGTTGTGGTAAGATCTAATATATGCCTACATGTTTATTGGGAAGTGTACAAGTATTCAAAAGTAGTCTGTTAGATGTTTGTAATATATTTCTGTCAGTACTATTTTTTAAGATGCCAAGTATAATAGTTTTTAAATATTAAAGGGCACAAGAATAATTTATCTATAAAACTATTTTTAGTTGTAATATCTTTAGAAACTATAATTATTATTTTAGGAAAAAGCAGAATTGATTTAAATAGACAATACAACAGGATTTCCCATTTTTGCTCAAAACCAATAAAAAGCAGTAATGATATCTATTAATGCACATGTTATATGCACTAATTTATTTAATTAAAAATAATGCTAGCCACTTCAGTTTGAATTGTCTTTCAAATCCTAGCATTATTTAATTAGAGGTACTAATGTGATAAGGAACCTAAACTTTTCTCTCTGTGTGTTTCTCTCTTTCCCAAAATAAGTATTTAATATTTAAAGCTTTGCCAATGAACTTTAAATTATTAAAATCTATATTAAGTATGCATACAGTTTTCTAATAGAGAAAAAGCTATTTCTGTCCCATGGACGATTGATCTATCATTATAATATATCCTGATTCTACCAACATTCAGGGCAACTAACTTAATGGCAGGTCACCATTATACTTATCAGCAGTGCTTGTCCAATGTGTTTTCTCTTACCTTATGATAAAATGTTTGACTTAATAATTCAATTTCCTTCATTTTTTTCTTTGTAGCCCACATTTTGAAGGAATACTACCATTCCTATTATTCCAAAGAAAGTTCATGACTTGTGATATTATAAAATTATTAATTTAATAAGATTCAGCTACTATGAATCTTGCCAGATCAGTTTTCAATCAACAGATTGGGATTCTAAAGTTAATGAAGTTAAAGAGAATTACTTCAGCATATCTCCAGCAGCCAAGTGTTCTCTTTCTGGATTCAGGCAAGCTACATGGCTGTTGTGAACTGAACATTTAATTTTGAATAAAAATGTAAAATATACATCAACCTACACTAAACAGGGACATGGCAGGCAAGGTTATAATTCAATCGCTATAATTTATAATAAATTTGAAATGACATTTGTGTGTTTATTAATACCTATAATGAGTTTTAATTCTGTTTTAAACTGTTCCCGAGTCAACATATTATTAATTTCATCAGAATCTAATCTATACTGCTAAAGTAACTTTTCCTTAGCTAGTTTGCTTAGGAACACAACTTTCAATGTATAGCAATAGTTCATTTTGGATCATGAAAATATCAGCTATTGAGTTATTTGGAAAGTATGTAAATGAAGAGAGTGAGCACATGGATCTTTCACGTGTTTATTGTCAGTTTAAAATTTTACATTAAAAGTGTTTGTATCTTGACAAAATTATTGTAATTTATAGACCAACAAAACACTAAACAGTTTAGGTGTGTGTTTCTGTGCATGCATATGTAATGGACTGAAATATGAAGGCTTACTTCCATAAATTGGTCATTTCTTTCAGCCAATGATATGACCACATCATAGTTAAATGGCTAAGATAAAATAAAATTTGCTTTAGTTGAAAAAAGACAGGCTACAGAAGCAGAGCAACTAAGCACCACTGTTTGAAAGATGATAGAGAATCATAAATCACAAGTAGCAAGAAACAATAGGATAATAATTGCTAACATGGGAACCAAACTCTGAAACAAACTCAGATGTCTAGTTTGTCACCATATCCACACTATCAGAATGTTTAAAGACCCAAGCAAATATACACAAAAAATTAACATGTATTTTATCTAATATGATATATGCCGTCATCTGCCAACAATGTTCCTGGTCTGGTAATGCTGGGAGTTGATCATATACCTTAAAGTTGCTGATGTTGAGAAATACTGCTCTAGATACTATATATATTAACAGGACAAACTTTGCATAAAATAATTAATAAATTTAAATTTGACATCAGGACTCAAAACAAGGACATGGTAGTATGAGAGCAGTTCATCCGTCCAATACAGTCTATAATAGGTTTTAAGCAATCTCCAGCCTCAACAAAAATAATAAGTTTTTTAACCATAGTGCAGTTGTTACTTAATAAGGTACTAGTAATCCATCTCTCACAAAAGCTGGCCTTATGCAAGGATAAATCTGAGACTATATCTTTTGACACTAAATTCAATTATTTTCTTTTTTTTCTGTTTATCACTACATTTTATGTAAATATGGAAAGTTCAAAGTTTGCCATGTTGCCATAGTTTGTCATGCTCTAAAACGGGGCTATCAAACTGCTGGCCCATGGGCCAGATGCATCATAGCAAAACCGCGCCCACCCCATTGCCGGCAATGGCAAAAAAGTCACAATACATCGCGACACATCATGTGACATTGCGAGTTTGACACCCCTGCTCTAGAATTACCCTTTCCTCCCACCAAAAAAAAAAAAAAAACGCACCAGGTCTTGTTATTTTGTGGAAGCAGAAAAACATCTGGCCAGGTTCATATATATCTTTATTTAATTCCAAGCATGAAATTTCCTTAATGATATTATTTGTTATGCATAGGCTTCCAATCACAATTAATCCAATAGTAGAATTATCCTAAGAGTGGAACATTAGTGATGGAAAATACCTTGAACAAACATCAGTAAAGTTCCAACTGAAACTCAGCAAACATCAGAGCTGACAATCCAGAATGGGACATTGAATTCTAGTGAAGAAAACAACATTATAAATTAAGTTATGCTTGGAATATGAACAGGAATATTCCAGATATTTTTATCTATGTGATTGTTTGGTGTGTATTAAATTTTACAAAACCTAGGCATTGTAGACATGAGTTACAATAATTTCTTATGGGAAGGTTTTCAGAAGACAAAAAAACACAGGGAAAGACACTCTCTCCCACAAGCTTGCTCCTTCTCTATTTTCCTTCCTAGTGCCCTTCCTTCCTTATAATAAATATAGAGTTAAGATTTTTGTGAGCTTGCTGAAGGATAGAATCAATTGGATTTTGAGTTGCTTTAGAGTTTTGAGTTACTTTAAAACATGTCTGCTATTCAGTTCTGACAAAACTATTACTTACCTTAAGGGTGTTGAAATGATCTCTTCGACAATTATAATGAAATCCATTATCATCATTTGCCTACCAGAAGATCTCTTTAAAAAGCAGCTAAAGAACCTCCCAGAAGATTCCTTTTCTGGCCTTCTGCACAAGTTCCTCTCCTCTTCCTGTGATCTCACCATTCTTCCAGTGATGCGGCCCATGGCACTCTGTGAAACTTTCTACACAAGAACTTGGCCAAATGGGCAGTTTAGAGGCA
>NW_024097952.1:0-44487 GCF_016545835.1 Crotalus tigris
TTCCATGAACACAAGCAGATAAATATATTTAATTTCATGTGTCACCAATCAGGCTTTGTCCTGATAATAAATAGACTTCATTAACACTAATTAGTACAGATGATATGTGGGATGACTAGGTGGAGCTGATTGTTGTGAGGAAAATAAAAAGAAGAAGTATTTTGTATGTTCAGTGTTTTGAGTTACTTTTAAGTACAAAAAGGCATGCAAACAGCAAAATCAAATCAGAGGGAGTGATAGAGAGGGCTAGCCTAAGCAGGGCTTTTTTTCTCATAGAATGCCCAGAACGGAGTTCCGGCACCTTTTTTGGATGGAACCTTGTAGGGTAGGCAAGGCAGGTTGTATGACGTGTGTGAGTTCCGGCACCTTTTTTTTTTTTTTACAAAAAAAGCACTAAGCCTAAGTAATGGCCTAAGTAATCTCTTTTGGTTAATCATATTTTAAAAACATGGAAGAGAGATAGTTGAAATTAATCCTCTTTTCCTGTTCCTAGTAGAAAAGCAAAATCTTAGCAGATCGCCCACCACAAAGAACTTCTGGAAGAATTCTGTTTCTTTATATTTCATGTCCTGTCCATTCTCCCAAGCTTCATAGGGCAGCTGAAAATGGAAAGCAAGGATGGGATGGCTAAGCCTTCCTCAATTCTGTCTCTTGCTGTACCAGCCCTGCTCAGGCAGTCCTGGACTTTGGTAGATACGTGATTTGTCATCGGTCTGAGGGGATACCGGCCTGATACGGAACAGATCAAGTAACTGGTTTGATTGTGTTGGTTGATGCTGCTGTGGAGAGGAGGGGGATATGAATTTATATTGTGGGTTTTTATTCTGTGGATGTTATAAGCCTCCCAGAGTAACCATATAGAGTTCGGCAGCCATACAAATTTATTTAATAAATAAATATTAAAACCATCATATAGCTATAATAAAAAATACTTGACTTCCATCCCCCTTTAAAACTATAAGACTCTCTGTAGTGGAGAATTATTTCACAATTTATCATAACTCTTCCGCCATTTATTCTAAATGAGTGAAAGATAAGTAGGAAAAATATTATTTTAAAAATTAATGACTACAGCTGAAATTAAATGAAATAGGATCAGTCAATCTACTGACTGGGAATGACAGGAGCTGTGGTCAAACCGGTCTAGAGATACCAGGTTATGAGATTTGATCAGGTTATCTTAATTGAACATATTGAGCTACTTTCAGTATGTAGAAAGAATGTAACATATTTGGATCTCATAGCTTTCAGGAAAATGCCCTGCCACTCAAATGGAGCATCTTTTTCAATTTTGCATTTAGTGGAAACTACTGTATGTTCATGTATTATTTCATAATTTTTCTCTCCAGAGCCAAAGAAATCAAGACAAAGTTAGGCACGCTCCTCCAGAAGCCAGACTCTGCTATTGATCTGATTATCCCTTACCCAGAGAAGCCAGCAAAGGTTCAAAAGTAGGTATATATTACTCTATTTACCACATGTCCATACTTAACAGTTTAGGGGATGGAGGGAAGGTTCCCCATCCCTGATTAAGGTATGCTTTAATCTGCAGTCAGTTCTGTGATCTTATTTCCTTTCAGCATTGCTTTTGCATTTTACTAAAGTACACTTTTCATAATGTTACTTTAAACACTGGCAAAATCATTTGCATTATGCAAAAATAATGTCAGAATCACCAGATATCTTCCTTGCAATGCAATTTCAAATCATAGACTGAAGACCCATTAAAACTGAACATTTGCACCATGTGATCTTTTACAAATATATGTCTACATTACATAAAATATCACAGAAAATCGATTCTCTACATATGTAATTTATCTTTTTCATAGTATTCAGATGTACTGCTGATTTTAAAGCAATAATTAAGAAAGTTTAGGTGAGTTATGGAAAGACAATAAGAGTACATAATTGTTGGTTTTGAATTATGAAGACCAGCCAATCGCCTCTCACTACAGTATGTTCAGAGGTATAGCTTGGTGGAAGAAACAAGTTTCTCTAAGCATTTTACTACCATCACATAATGATATTTTGTATGGCAAAGGTGGCTTGGATTCTTTAGGCTTCCGGTATGAAATCTGGAGTTAAGGAAGTAAGAGTGTGCTCCTTACTGTCGATATTTATTCTTCTTGACAATTTTGTCAGATTATGCTCATAGGACATGTGTGCATGAACATCCAGAACTGCCTCACTTTTTTTGGCTTCACTCAGAGCAGCAGACTGACATAGATTTAACATGTGGAACTTTTCCTGACATGGAGCTAGACGGGAAGTGTCCAATTCTATAAGACTACTATTCAAATGCAGAGCATAGGTCCTTGACTTACAACAGTTCATTTAGTGACCATTCAAAGTTACAATGGCACTAAAAAATGACATATGACAGTTTTTCACACAACCATTGCAATATCCCCATGGTCATATTATCAAAATTTGGATACTTGACAACTGACTCATATTTATGATGATTGCAGTATCCTGGGGTCGTGATCATCTTTTGCGACCTTGTGACAAGCAAAGTCAATGGGAAGCTGGATTTGCTTAATAACTGTGTTACTAATGTCACAACTGTGGTGATTCACTTAACAACTGTGGCAAGAAAGTTTGTAAAATGGGGCAAAATTCACTTAACAACTGACTCATTTAGTAAGAGAACTACCTGGAATTGTTATATTCCACTGATTCTTATATTCCACTTATTCTTCCACTGATGTTATAAGAAAAGGAAATCACACGTTGTGCTTCCACTGGTCGGTAAATGATACAGAACTCAACAGAGATTTAAAACAAGCATTTGATAACAAATTTATTTCCATGATACATGGGACAAGATACATTTTTCATTTTGGAAAAGGCGAAATCAGATCAGCTTGAAAAATATTTCTGTGCTTATAATTCTGATATGTTTGAAACTGATAGTATCAGGAAGACAGGTTTTACTGGACATCCGGTTTGCCATCGCGGTGCTGTGGATGCTGGAAGACAAGCTCTGTCTTTCACATCTGAATTCATCCCACTGGGCTGGGGGACCCTGGAAAGGTTGAAAGTCACTCTATAGGGGCGATGAACAAGGAGGGGAAGCCCTCCAAACCAGCGGGGGAAAGATCAGCCATAGCAATATGGCTCATCACTAAACTGCTGACAGCCGAAGTCAAAATCACCATCAAGCACTTTTAAAGCAACATGGATGAAACTGGGTGAGATCTGATCTTCTCTTTAAGACTTCAAATATTTTTTCCTGTAAAAGCTGCCCAAAGTATTTTTCCCCTGTGAGGAGAGGGAAGGGAATTTGTACCCCACTATCTAAGAACAGCGGCAACTAACTACCCAAGGGAAACAGAGCAACTATAAGAACAATTTTAATCTAATTGGATGTATAGGCTTTTGAAACTTGGGGACTAAAAGTATTCCTATTCTTACTGGAGATGTTTGTTTTTATCTAAAAAAAAATAAGACTTGAAAAACTATCATAAAAACTTTGGACTTAAAAAAAATTATACGGCATCAGTGACATCTTGTGGCAAAGTATAGTATTACAACTTGTTATTGCTTAAAAGAGACTTGGCTTGAAGCCCTGACCCCAGAAAAAAACTACTCTGACCTTGACAGCTACCACCTGTGAAAAACTCAGCTGCAAAGAAGGAACTTCTGGGCGGCATATCTGGCCTGTTTGAACTATGAATATAAACTTTTACTGACTTTCAGAACTATATGTGGGGAATTGCTTTCCTATTTCTTTACATGAGAAGCATATGTTATCACACAAGATGAATACCTTGGACTATAAACTATAAACTCTTACTTGACAAACAATTTCTACTATAAAGACCACCTATAACATGTGAAATTGATGTCCCATACCTAGCTATAAAAAACAAAAAACTATTCTTAACGTTTGATTCTAAAGTCTTCAACTTAACATACTATCAAGAGAATATGAATGAAGATCAGGAAAAAATCCTTTCCATGTTGAAATCAATACACAAAACCATTTTTTTAGCTTGTGACAAAATAAGATGCAACATAAAGGAACAAGATGCCAGCTTAAATATACAAACCCAGATCTTGACTACAACCAAAGAACTAACAATGCAGAAAATAACAGGAGAAGTGGAACAACTAAATACTAAGATAGAGGACCCAATTGACCAACAGATCCAGCCAACAGAAAAATTAGAAAAGGGAGTGACAACACTAAAAATAGAAAAGACTTTTTACAAAAATCAGAATAAATTTGAGGAAAAGGAAAAACAGATAGAAAGGAAAATAAACTTATCAGGACAATTGTGGGAAATTGGAATAGGAAGGCAATCTTATGAATACAAATGGGCTAGTTCTTCCCAAAAAACTGCAACCAAGTAGTCTTTCTTATTCCAAATAATATATATCATAATAGAGGGAAAACTATTTGATGATTCAAAAGCATTGACAGTGGAAGGTTAGTTGGCAAAGGAAGAAAGCCAGAGTAAGGCTGAAGAAAATAAGGGTTTTGATTTATTAGAGGGGATCTCATATTACTAACTAGAGGGTTGAATATAGTGGAAAATAGATAATTTTTAGAAAATAAAGTAACATTATAATTGAATAGGTAAGATGTGTAACAAGACTAATAGACTTTGGTATGAAAAGGGGAAAAGGGAGAAGTTGAGATAAGGGAAATTTTGGTCACCTAATATAAAATATTTGGAAATCAGTTGAAAATAAGAATTCTGTTTGCCCAATACCCAGACAATACATATAATGGTTTTGATCTATTAGAGGGTATACTGTATTATTAATTAGATAGATTAATATGGTGGAAGATAACTTTTAGAAAACAGAGTAAGACCATATTCAAATAGATAAGTTGTGTATTTAGAATATTAGATTTTGTTATGAAAAGGGAAAAAGGAAGAAGTTGAGATAAGGGAAACTTTGGTTACCTAAAGCTTGGAAATGATAAATACCAAATGTTAATTTGAATATTGACGGGGAATTAAAGCTTGGGAAGAAAGCAATAACAGAACATTGATAGTATATAAGGATTGAATGCAAACACAATTAAGATATATATATAAGCTAAAAATTATTGATAAATGTAACAAATATGTTTTTACTTACCGTAGTTGATAATAATAAGAACTATATTAGCCTAATATGAGATAGTAGATATTAAGGGAAAAAGAGAGGAAATATATGATATTGTAACTTGAGATTTATACTAAAGTTTTATTGATCAACGCAGTTACCACATTGCTTTTTAAATACTTAATTGTAAAATTAGAAAACTAATAAAATATTATAAAAAATTTTTAAAAAGAAGACTGGTTTTACTAATGAAGAAACTTGAAATAAGAAAACCTTATTTTTTTAAAAGATCCAAATCCACTCATTTCACTAGTAGTGTGGAATGTGGTCACAGTTACTTTGGAGGGAATGCGGAAAAGAAAGAGGGAAGAAAGGGGACAGGCATATCTTCCTACAGAAAGGTAAAATTGCTTTGTATGTTAATTATAGAGAATACTAAGAATTTTTTTTCCTGGGGTGTCATTGAAAGCTTTAAAATCTTTCATCCCTACTGATTTTCTTCACTGATGAAGAACAACTATGAACACAAGAAAACATCTGTGCTTCTGGAGAAGCAAATTATCATCTACAAGAGCTTGAATAATTAAAATGTGTTAATATTTAAGGTGCTGTTAAGACCCTCATATTGTTTGCTTGCTTTTTATTCTTGCTTTTTTATTTATTTTCTTTGCTACAACAAACTGACACAATTAGTCCCTTTAGAGAAGGTTTTATATCATTATTGTTCGACTAGATTGGAAGCAGGCAAATTTAAGAAGAACTATATGAATGAAAACAATGTTAAATGGTTGTGATACATTGATACGAGACCATTAGAAAAAGTGGCTCCATTTGTGTTTATCTCTGGACTTCAGGAAACTTGCCGTTGCTGCTGCCGCTGCCAAAGGCAAATTGCCAACATTAATCACTGTCATTTTTTTCTGTGAGAACGCAGTCTCTCATCTGTACGAAAGACAAAGCAGTTCCAGGAACTGGAACAAAATGAACACCAGTAGCATGGATGCTATTAGGGAAAAAAGTGGCCTTAATGCACAAGGGGAACCTCTTCTGGCTGATTGTCCCTGAATCTGTTTCCAATTAGGCTGTAAAAAAAAAGGCTCAGCAGACAGGCTGATCTAAAGATTGCATGGTGACTGGCACTGTTGATAATAGCTTAATTTTAACTACTGCTACAGACAAATTAGATAGATCATACACTTTTTTCAGAGCCATTTGGAACAAATTAGGCTGTGGGTTTATGGGCTGTTTTGAACATCATAATTAAGCAGATCTTGTCATGGCAATGGAAACAGATGTGGTGAGGTGGGTTCTCCACGGGTCTTCGGGAAGGAAAGTGTTTAGTTTCCCATTGGGGAGGAAAAGAAAAACCAGGGCTGCTCTAGCGATGAGAACAAGATTGTAGGTATTCTATCCCAACCCCAGCTGGATTCTGGCAGTACATCAATCTGAGAAATAACATTTCCTGAGCAAATTAGCCTTTTTTGCCTAATTATTTTTTAAAAATAGAACCATGTTTCATAATTCGGTCTGGTCTGATTTTTCTCAGAGTGCAAAGATGCAAATGTTTGAGGTTTCTTCCCCTGATTATTTTCTGCCCCTTCTTTGGCCTGAAGAGCCCTTTGCCCCAAACAATTAAGCAGATCTTATCCACGTGGACAGAAACTTATTTGATGAAAGCTGATTCTCATGAACTTGAATGTCATGCCCCAAACCACTTCCTGCACTTATACAGAACCGAGGGAGGCCTATGAGTCCTGGATTAAGACCAGGAAAAATGGTTTTGTTTACTGACAAGATAAAACTCTTCAGCGTAATCCAGTAAAATGGAAATAATTTCTTTAGGGTGGTTCATCCCAGCACAAACTGCTTGATTAAACAGGGAAGATGTTAAACAAATAGTTAAGTTTATTAAAAAAAGGATACTGGTTGCTGCTAAGAAAAACATTCATTAATCACTCTTGAACATGAGGTGGGGAGATTGACTATATAGGCAAGTACTGTACCAGGGATGAAGGCCTTAGCCGCTTTTAAAGTTGTACAACTAGACGTTGCTGGAATAGAAGTTCCCTGAATTATTGACCTGCCCCTTGGGTTCTTTCTATCACAGGTCTAGCACTGTTTTGGAAAAACACTAAATCTGGGTCAAAAACCATGGTCTGACTGATAGTTCTCATCTGCACTGAAGTGCTATAGGCTGAAATCTATAGGCATTTCTTGGGGGTTCTTCCCCCATTTATTCTACACTCCTATGCCACATATTCTATTTGTCAGTCAGGCACAGGGTGAAGCAGGAAAGAAAAAATTATAAATGCTGCAAGGGAGTGACAACATTAGCAGCACCTACATGCAGAGCATGGATTAGAATAGGCAAGAATGGTGTTGCTCTTGTAAAGTAAGAAATAAAGACAGTAGAAAGTAACATCACATGAAAGTCCTCGTGAGAAGAAGCAACAAAAATGTGTAACACATTTATTTGAGATAAACAATAAAATAAGTAAACAAATAAATGCAAATAGGTCTATAGTTCTTTCAAAGGCTTGCTAAACCAGGTATAGAAAAAGAAGCATATGTAATGCCTCACCACTCTTACCAAGTGCCAGTTAGGTATAATTACATGAGCAGATACAATTATGGGAGCCAGGTGTGAGATCTCTCTGGCAAACTAAGCCATAGAGGGCAATGCTTAGCAATGTGAGGGGGAAAGCATGGCAGCTGCAGTCTAGTGGGGCAGACAGGAGCTGGGCAGATGGTAGTTTATGACTTCATCATCACCAGCATAATCACTGAGGCGTTGCAGATGGCTCATATGGCAAGACCTGTGTCAGGAGAAGGGGCAAAACACACTTTAAAACTAGAACAGCTAAATATGAATTTAGTCGGCTCCATGACATTAGAGCAGGCCAAGCCACTGACTGAAGGAGATGTCATGACATTATGCCCACTAAAAATGGTTTGTGGGATATCTTTGTGCTGTAGGTAGGAGATATGAGAATGAGCCCACTCATTAATTGATACAAAAACAACTTTCCAAACCATTGACTAACCTCTAATGTTATAGTTGCCACTTTTTCCATTTTATGTTTTATCCTCTTTTTAACAGAACAGATTATTTTAAATAGCAGCTTTCTACTCATTATCATGCAGAAAAATGTGTGTATGCAGTCAGTCCAGCGAGACTGCAGTTCTATGACAGTTGACCTATAATCTTATTCATTAATGAATAAAATGAGCCGAGGTGGCGCAGCAGTTAGAGTGCAGTACTGCAGGCCACTTTAGCTGACTGTGTTCAACAGGTCAGTGGTTCAAATCTCACCGGCTCAAGGTTGACTCAGCCTTCCATCCTTCCGAGGTAGGTAAACTGAGGACCCAGATTGTTGGGGGCAATGTAAATATATACATACATTGCTTACTGGTATACACCGCTTAGAGAGTGCTTGCACTTAAAGCGGTATATAAGTCTCATAAATAAATAAATAAACATTCCCATTCTACTTTTTATATGCATCCTTTCATTTATTAAAAGTGCTTAATAAAAGCACTGTGATGGCATTTAGAGTGCAAGAAATGGTAGATTCAGACTTCTGTTTCCTGATTCCTGATTTGTTTTTTTTAAACAAATCTTTTATTATGTTTATATAAATAGGGAAAAAATAGGAACAATACAGGTATGGAAGGGGAAGGGGGTGGGGGATTTAGGATGGAATGGGGATAGGTACAATAATCACGTACTTTAACAAGCAAGCTACCGTCCGGATCATAGTAATGAATAAATATCATACTCAGCCATTTTAAAATAAGATTAACTATAACCATACTACATAGATAAATTCATCTATGTAAATAAACATGAGTAATAAATCTCAACTAGTCATAATTATCAACGTTAACGGTTAAGAATCACTAAATCACTAAGAATAAGGAAGTTATCAACCTATAAACTATAACTCAAAAATCCATCATCTATTCTGAAATATTAAATTCTTTTCAGATTTTAACGTGTCTCTAACCATTGATAAAATTTTCCCAAGTTTTAAAATAAACTGAATCATCTTTCTCTTTCATCTCCAATGTTAATCTATCCATTTCTGCACAATTTAAAATTTTAGTAATTATAGCCTGGTCAGATGGTAGATTTTCATTTTTCCAAAATTGGGCAAATACTATCCTTGCGGCTGTTAAAACATGTAATATCAAATAGTCATTCTCTTTACCATAATTAGGTCTTAATATTCCTAGCAAAAACAATTCCGGTTTAAATTCTATCTGTATTTTCATCATCTTTTCCAACCATCTATGAATCTTAAGCCAATACTTCTTAGCATTAGGGCATACCCATCAGGTGTAATAATAAGTACCTGGCTGTTGTTTACATTTCCAACAAGTATTTACACACAGTTTTATGTCTTTTGAGGCAAAGTAATCCATCTTAAAATATCTCACTAGTGAGCTCTTTTCTCTCTTAGGCTTGTTGGTATCTGTATGGACTTCTATAGTAGTTGCTATTTTGTCTTATGTTAATACTTTAATTTCAAATCCTTACAGCCTGAGTAAAATTAGATAATTAGCATCCACTTTGCTATGGGAGTCTGTAGCATACTCACTTGAGACAAAAGCAATCATTTTCTTGACCAGCGTGGGAACTGATGATAAATCTGTGGGAGAGAGAAAACCAGATCCCAAAGCCACAGCTAAAGCAGGGGAAAAATTCAAACTTCAGATTTTGAAAAATAAAATGAAAGAATGAATACTCAGGGGAATACTCAGAGGGAATACTCTCTGCATGGAGTACAATTATTCTCCATTCAGACCCATTCTGCTTCGTAGAGGACAATGTAGAGTTGGAAATAAAAAGGATGAGAGGAATGACAAAAGCTGAAATGTTAAAGGAAGAATATGAAGAACCATACTTTAAATGTATATGTAATCTTTCAGTATCAGAGAATAACCAAAAATAGTGCTATCACTCCAGCCCCATATAAACTGCTTTCTCTCTTGCTCCATAAAATGCCCCTGAAGGATCTCCTGTTTGAGCAGGAGGCTGTACTAGAATACTTTCAAGGTCCTTCCAGCGCTATTATTCTCTTTGATCTCCATGTATCTTTTCCTCAAGTTCCACTACCTCAAGTCGATGGTCAGCTTTTGTAGACTAATTTTAGCCTTACCAATTTTCTTGGCCATACCAATTTTCCTGCTGTTTTTCTATTCATTTTCAATTAACAAATTCATAGACATGTTTATCTGATCATACTGAAAAGCAGAGGAAAGTACATTTTGCTGAAATGGCCACATGACCATGAACTGCCTGCCTGAGGCAATCTATATGTTCCTAGTTTTGCCTAGACCTAATACAAGGTCTACCATCTAACTGCTTTTTACAGTTTGAAAGATATATGAGACTTACAGCCATTATTAGATGGATTTAACAAATCATTGGCATCAGTTCCATGTAAACTGCACATATTTTTAGTTCTTTCAAATGAGGCTTTTCCTCATCAAGTTAAGCTGTTGTCCTTGAGCTACCATAAAATTTGTTACCATCATCCTTCCATTGTCATCATCTCACCAAATAGAGTAGTCCTTATTTACAGTATAAGTGCACTTTAATATTAGAGATCGGAGAATTCCCTGGCTCAGGGTTCTCCATCAAACTCAACCAGCCAGTGGGAAAACAGGTATCTTAACAGGGCTGGGAACAGGGCTATAGAGTAAGGTAACCCTTGACAGATGGCAGACAGACAGTAGGTTTAGAATCTGTCAAAACTCATTCTGATTATTCACTAACACTAGCTGGTAATTGGGCTCGTTTTGGTCATGGTTTAATGCTCTTCCATATAATAAAAGGGGGATTGCAGTATGAAATAGCAAATGTCTTATTCACTCACTCTGACTTCATCCCATGACCTTTTGTCTGCTGCCATTGACTCAGAGACTTGGTGTCTACAGAAGGTGAAACTGGCTTGAAAAAAATGGATTTTCATACCACTCAAAGATAAATAGTTTTGAAGTTCACTGCATAGGTACTGGGGGGAAAGGAGTATATCTGCACTAGCTTAATATGACCTATAGGAGCTTATCAGAACAAATCACCTATGTATCAACATCAGGAAAAGAACGGTGAGTGTAGTGTGCCAGATAATTTCTATACCAAAATCATATAATCTTCAAAGGAAGAATACTAGTTTAAAATCAGAACACCTAAGGACAACTTAAGGCTGCATCAGATAAAGACATTATAAAGGCATAGCATAGGAAGGAGGTTGCTGGGCCGTATTTATGCCACAGTTAGCTTCAAGGCTAAGAAAAGTTACAGAACTAGTGAAAGAGATTATAAAGAGGTTGTAAAATCATGAATAAGGCAGAGCAATAGTTCAATAAAAGACTCCTTTTCTGGCTTATTGATCTAAAGAATATGCGTTTATATATTTTATATATATTCATTTTGATATTTCCAGACCTTCCCCAGAAGAAGCTTGGCAGTGGCACAATTCCTTGGAAAAGCTCCTTCAAAACCCTTGTAAGTCTTTTCTAAAGATCTCAACCTATTGAGAACATTTATCCTAAGAATAATAAGATATTGAGAAACTATGATCAAGCATTGTTATGTCATCTATGGAGGAGTGCTAAGATTGCAACTGAAATAAAAACTTATTGTCATCGTTGTCATTTAGTATATTTGCATGAGTCTTATATGCAGTATAAAATTATATCAGCCTGTATCTCAGATCAGAAGCAGAAGGATCAGTGTACACTTGGGATGTTTATAATACTCTAACCCTAACCCTTTCTCTATACTTTATCTTAGTGAATAAAATACAAGTGGTACTTGACTTATGATCCCAATTAAGCCCAAAATTTCCTAAACAGTTGTTAAGTGAGTTGCACCCCATTTTATGACCATTTTTTACCATAGATCAATGCAGTCGTTAAGCAAGTCTGGCTCCCCCCCAACTTTGTTTGTTGGAAGCCAGCTGGGAAGATTACAAATGGTAATCACTTTACAAAGATGGGCTAAACTACATTTATCATTATTGGGGAGGATCTCTGTAATCAAGATGAATGTTCTACCGAAGATGCTTTTTCTGTTCCAGACATTTCCAATACTTGCAACTGATGTCCCATTCAAACAATGGCAAAGAGATATTAGATATAAGTTATTGCAAGATGCTGAGGAAAGAGGGGGCTTGGGTTTACCAGATTTGAAATTGTATTTTGAGGCATGTTGCCTGGCTTGCTCAAAAGAATGGGTAAACTTCCTGAATAAGAGGCTACTTAATTTGGAAGGTCATGAACTAAGGCTTAGATGGCACAGTTATTTATGGTATGATAAAGTTAAAGTTTATGATGATTTTAATAATCACTTCACTAAACGTGCCATACTAAGAGTATGCTAAGGCTTATGAAATGCTATTGAAATTAAATTTGGGAAGTGAACATGTAAAACATTGTATGATACAATGGGCAAGGAACTTTGGTTATAATGTGATGCTGGAACAATGGGAGAATATGTGAATGAAAAG
This sequence comes from Crotalus tigris, assembly GCF_016545835.1. Taxonomy (NCBI): domain Eukaryota; kingdom Metazoa; phylum Chordata; class Lepidosauria; order Squamata; family Viperidae; genus Crotalus; species Crotalus tigris. The sequence continues at coordinate 12,585 of NW_024097952.1, forward strand.
TTTAAAATTTACATTGAACTACAATTTAAAAGAAAATTTCTACAAGATAATGTATCGCTGGTATTTAACACCAGACAAGCTGTCTAGAATGTATAAAGGTATTTCAAATGAATGCTAAAGGGAAAGAAGGACCTTTTACCATTTATGGTGGACATGTGATAAAGCAAAGAAATATTGGAGAAGGATTCACATTTTGGTACAGAAAATCTTTAAAATAAAAATAAATATGAAACCAGAATTTTTTCTTTTGGGTCTAATGGAAAAAGACTTGGGGAAAAAATTTGGAACTTTGATCTTGTATATGTTGACGGCAGCAAGATGTATGCACAAAAATGGAAATACATTTCAATTCCTACTATGGACAAATGGCTACAGAAGTTGATGGTGCTGGCAGAAATGGCTAAATTGATTGTTTTGACTAAAGAAAAGAATACAAGTACTTTTGTTTCTACATGGAGACTGCTTCTGGATTTTGTGCTTGAAGTGGAAAAAAATGAAACTTTGATTTTGTGTTTCACGGATTAGATTGATTTGTTGTTACAGAAATGGCCAGTTTATGCTATTGTGAAAAAGTAAAAAGGTGTGGCTCGACGTTAATGCTTCATTCTGCTGCAAAAGAGGAAGTCGGAAGTCAATGACTTTTTTTCTTTTTCCTCTCTCTCCCTCACTTTCTTTTCCCTTTTTCCTCCCCATTGTGTCCTACTATTTGCTTTGCATTTTGTATTTTACTCTATAATTCAATAAAATGTTTTAAAAAATGGTGATCACATGACTCCAGGACATTGTCATAAATACATGCCAGTTGCCAAGTTCTCAAATTTTGATCACCTGACCATGGGGATGCTGCAGCAGCTGTAAGTGCAAAAAATGGTCACAAATTACTTTTTTCAGTGAGGACTACCTGCATATGTAAGCTGCTTAGTATAGAGCTCACTTAGGAAAAGTAAGTCAGCTCTGTACTAAGGAAAAGTATGTTCCAGATAAAGGATTACTTGTAATTAAAACTTAGTCCATTAGTCCCTAAAGAAAATGGAGAATTTGGACTACCAGATTGGGTCTTATACTACCAAGCATGTGCTTTAACATAGTTAAAAGAATGAATAACCTTCAGAAATAAAAGATTGTTATAGTTAGAAGGACATGACTTGCAACTTGGATGGCACGCATTTTTATGGTATGGAAAGAATAAAATCCACAGATATTTCCAAAATCACTACATAAGAAGCATATTATTATTTGTAGGGGAAAAGATAAAACCAAAAATCTATACAAAAATCCCAGGATGGCCATCAATGATGGAAGCATTTGTTCACCCAAACTAAGTTAAACTTGAGAAAATTCTAACATATAAGGATATTCTGAATACAAATGGGAAATTAAAATCTAAACAAGAGTTAGAAGATCAGGGTATTGACTTATCATGGTGGCCTTGACTGCAAATGCAATCGAGGTATGATAAAGAAGTTAAAATATATGGTTTTCACAAAGAGCAGGCAATGTTTGACCAGCTGTTGTCTTCTGATGAAAAAATGATTAAAAAATTGTATAACTTTTTATTGAATTTGAAAATGGAAGACAAACAAGTGAAAGAAACAATGATAATATGGGCAAAAAACTTTGGATACAATATAGAATTAGAAAAATGGCAAAATCTTTGGGAAAGAAACTATAAATTGACAATGGCAACTTTGTACAAAGAAAACCTATAAAATGTTTTATAAATGGCATCTTCCACCTGTCAGATTAGCAAAAATGTTTAAAAATATGCCTAGTAAATGTTGGAAATGTAATCAAAATCCTGCTACTTATTATCACCTATGGTGGACGTATGTTAAAGCAAAACATTTTTGGACAAAAATACATACTTGGTTAGAAAAGATGTTAGTGAAACATGTAGACTTTGAACCTGAACTTCTTTTATTACGTATAATTCCGGAAAAAATGATAAACAAAGTGTATATTTAACATTACATGTATTAATAGCAGCAAGGATTGTATTTGCTCAGCACCGGAAAAATGAAAAAACACCATTGGATGAAGAGATAATCAAGAAAATACTGGACTGTGCTATAATGCATAGACTTACATTGAGAATCAAAGAAAAAGAAGATACAGAATATTTTCAAACATGGAACTTATTTTATCAATGGCTGGAAAAACGGGATAGAGAGTAAGAACTTAACTGGTATTACTAAGCAAAACAAATCAACCCAGAAAACACATTGTTCATTAAGTATTAATTAATTGTAATAATAAAAAAAATAATAAGATACTATTAAAAAAAATTAGTCCCTTATTCCTTGTGGCAGGGCTAAGGGAAAAAAGTATTCTCTGTAAGGGAGTAAGGAAATAAAACTTTCTGCAGGAGTTTTCCCTGAGTGGCAGGAAGACTAAGGAAAAAGAATTTTCCACTTAGGGACAAAAGGAAAAAAAAAAAACTCTTTTCAAGGGACTAAAGGAAAACTCTCTGCAATGGCCAAAGGTGCTGCTGGTGGTGAAACTCTCTGAAAAAACTCAAGCTACTATACAGCACAATATCATACTTAGCTATGCTGTATGTAAATGCCAGTAAGCCTAGCTACTTAAATTTACAGTACTACCAAATTACTTTTGTGCAGAGTGCTGCATTGACAGCATCAACTATTTTTATTTCAACTATCTCTTTCATTTTATTATTTTATATAAATAAATTCAAGACTGGCAAAAGAGATTACCACACTGATTTCTTGCTTGAGCGGAGGGTTGGACTAGAAAACCTCCAAGGTCCCTTTCAACTCTGTTATTCGGTTATGTATTTTTTCTTGCTGCTTTGAAGATTACAGAGAAAAGAGGATACTAGGCCCTTTTGTAAGATAACATAATCCATAAGATAATTGGCAGGAATCAAGAGAAATTACAACAAATGATTGCAATTAAATATACGGAAAGAAAGGATTATCCAACATCTTCCAAAGCATCACTTTCATAGTCTTCAAGCAACTCTTCCATATTACTGCTAGTTAAATTTTGAATTGAACTGAATTTTGTGTTAATTGTCCTGAAAGTTCTTTGAATTTCCAGTTTAGAATGATCTCGCATTATAGATATCAATCTCATATCCCTGCCTTTCTTTTCTTCTTTGCTCTGTCTACCTTTTTAATCACCATACAACTATGCACGCAATATCTTTATGATTTTCATTTGGAGTTAACAAAGGGATAATGCTGCTGAGTTTCACTGGATATCTAATAACAGGCATGCTTTTGCTGCTTCAAGAATACCAGCTGCATCAATCAGTGCTTGAATACTAGAAGTAGTGAAAAACTGTGGCTGCTCAGGAGCTTCTGCAAGCAAAAGTTGTTCTTTTCTCTTCCGGTTGCCTCAGCTTCTTTAGAAATGCATATTGGTGGGTGTGTGGTCTAGCCTTCACTTCTTGATTGTAACTGTTGGGACAAGGCTAATTCCTTATCATATTCCTTGTCTCACAGCAAAGAATTAAGGAAAATTGATATGAAAGAAAGTTATAGTATGAGTTATAGTGTGGTTGAAGTCATTGATGTCTGGATTCTTTCATTCCCTATTTTTATAATTAGTTAACACGGTTTGCTGACCTACTATGTTATCTTCCAAAATTTGTTTTGACAGACTGATAGGAAAAAGTCACATCAGTAGGGCTGAATGATGTTGTTCCAGTATTACAAACAATCTTATAAGTATTTGATCAAAGAAAAAGTTATCAAAGGACTGTTGCACAACAGAGGATTAATTAGGAAACTATAATTTGGAAAAAAAGTGTTATTTCACAATTGTAATTAACATTTTTTAAAATAATTTTTCCTCTGTGCAGATGGCCTTTCCAGCTTCCGGACTTTCCTCCAATCTGAATTCAGTGAAGAGAACATTGAATTCTGGATTGCGTGTGAACATTATAAGAAGACCAAACTGCCTACCAAAATGACTGAAAAGGCCAAAAAGATCTATGAAGAGTTTATCCAAAGTGATGCTCCGAAAGAGGTTAGTTGATTGCCATTAGCTGAATGGAGATAAAACCCTGGCTTTTATTAAGAATTAGGGAATTAATCTCTTGAAGGTGCCCCTGTGATTAGGTTCTATGGAGTGCACACCTAAACACAGATCCCTTCCCTTGTCACAGAAGAAATTATTGGTTTGTTCCAGTTATATACTATATGGAACAAAGACTATATTTGTGAATGTTACAAAACAGACATCAGAAACAAGTCTAAGGAAGCTGTGCAAGGGAAGATTAGTCATTAAAAATTACAGTATAAAGAAATGCATTGAAAAGTGAACCAATCATCACACAAGGCACACCAACATATTACTGCAAAGAGAGTCCATGAACTGGAAGGCAAGACAAGGCGAGAACTTCATCAGCGAGGTTATACACTGTCCTCTGAAGCACAAAGAAGTGGTAGAGTGCTATTTTTAAGGTGGCATTTCCTTTAATTAAAATTAAAACAGCATCAATAGATTATGATCACAAAGCACTGGTGCTGACATTATGTAATTAGTGAAGGGAGGGTATTATTTTGCACCACTACCAGGGGTGTATCATAAACTCTATAGTTAGATTTGATACAGTTAGCTTCATGTTTTTAACATCTCTAACAAAAATCTATTTATGTGAATCAAATGTTTCATATTTGACTTTTTGTTATAAATTATATATATATTTATTTCAGCTGTAGTTTATCAAGGGATATTTATTAGCTGTTAGCTTCACATATGGAATTGCTATTAGCTTCAGGTTTTTTCCATCAGGGAGGCATTTTGGAAAATGCCCCATGTAAAGTATATTGTTGGCACATCACTTGATTTTTATGAGATATGTCCTATGTAATTCCTACAGCTGTCTACTCTATCTCCCTCTTGTCAGGTGAATATTGACCATTTCACCAAGTCAGTGACCATGAAGAATCTGGTGGAACCATCTATAAGCACTTTTGACCTAGCCCAGAAGAGAATCTTCATGCTGATGGAGAAGGATTCTCTGCCCAGATTTGTGCGATCCAACTTATATGGAGAATTAGTAAAATAGCAGTGTGGCGAGCTGTGCAAAGCATTGGTACATCAATACAGGGTCATTGCCTCCCCCAATCACCAGTAATCAACATGTCTTATTTATATGGATAGTTGCTTTGCTTTGTATTTATTCCAGGCTTTGAAAACTCAAAGTCTGTGTTGTTAAACATGACCAGCATAACTTAGATGAGGGAATACAAAACAAAAATACAACAAAACAAAAATACAAAATGTCTTTTGCTTTTTAGATATTCTTTCAGTGAACTGTACTTCATATTACTACCAGAAATAATGCTCTCATTATTAGTTTTAGTTCAACAATTTAATGGGTGAATATCTCATTTGACTGCATCCTTTTCTGATGACAGCTAGTATTTGCTATGTTGTTATGGACTGGTAAATACCAGCATTTGCTACATATAATAAGGAAATATTTAACAACATATCCCTCAAATGAAACCAAGTACCCTAATATGAGAATCCTTGAATTATATTTGCAATTTGTAGCAAGAAGGGGATGATTTTGGGTTTATGAAAAAAACCCCAAAGTTAATGATATGACAAAGAGCAATGATATATTACTGGAATTAAATAAGCAGCTGATCAAAATCCTGGGCTAATTTGTTGCTAAAAGAGCAGCTTGATGAAAATCATAAATTGATAGATACCCTCATAGCTAGCAGACAATAGAAATTGTACAATAATGAAACAATTACAGTATCCATTTTAAACAAAACATTTCTTCATAGAAGACTGTAAACCTGGACAATTTGTCACCCATCAAACTAAATTTGTTCTATTTTTACAGATTTAATCAGTCAATAAAACCAGTTTTTAAGCTTCCTGTAGAATATACACAGTTTAGGGGATTTCAGTTGTGAAAGTTCTATCTATTATTAAACAGAGAATAGAGAATCATTCTTGGAATAACAGTGATGGATTCAGAATCTATTCTGCAGTGCTAAAGGTGTGAGATAAATTCAGATCCTGTGCTAAATGGCTATTACTAAAATATTTAGGGAAGGGTGAGACTGAGAATAAATCAGCAGACCTGCTCAAACAGTGTGACTTGTTTAACAACCCAGGCTTTTTGTTACCTCTCTTACTGTATCTATTTTTTTCCGTATTAAATTTATAAATGTTATATTTTTATAATGGCCCTGCACAAATTCCAGTGCCCATGCACAGCTTTAAATAACCTCCCTGAAATCTTCTTATAAATTATGATAGAAATATTTAAGCTGAACCATAGCTGAACCTCTGTCTGTAGCACATTTCCCAAAGTATTATTTTACCGCACACTTTAACCACAAGATTTAAATGTTCTTGTAATATATGTATTAGTCAGTTCAAGGTATTTAGCCTGCAGTAATATGAATAGAAAAGGCATCCAGATAGAGATGAAAAATGCATTTCATTTTTTAAATAATAGACCAATTGTATAGTCAAAGCCTCTACTTTGCAAATTACCAGTCAACCATTCAATATAGGTGAGAGAGTGACTAAATCTCTCAATGCTGTTTGCCCATCAGCTGTGGTGACTTTGCCTGACAGCCATGGTGATTTAGTGTTATGGCAGGATGTACACAGAAGCCATTTTCAAGTTGACAAGTTGTCTAACATCACCCAACCAGAGGTTGATTTTAATTCCTCTCTAACCTAATATTTTTTTCTGATTGTAATATGATTGTAATATTTTATTTTTATCAAAAGGGGAGGTAAGCCGTAATTGCTACCATGCCCTTTACATGATTTAGTGGAGCTCATGCAAAAGATGAGTAAGGGGTCTTTACATGGTTTAGTTTTTTTTCCTGCATCTTGAGTAGCAAAAGAAAAAAAAAAAAAACAGGGGGAAGAGGTCCCAAGTGCTTGGTTTCCCTTGTTTTTTTCCTTACTCTGTCCTTCTGTACCATCACTATCCTCTTCTTACTTCACTAGGCCTCAGTTGCCTCATTCCCGCCCCATAATATTCAGTTTTCCAACTGCTAAGTGCTAGCCTTTAGTACTTAGGCAGCCAATCCAGCTGCCAATAGTGGCCCAGATCTAAATAGCACTGGGTCTTGCATCTCTCTTCTTAGAGTGCTCTCAATTGAATGAGCATTTAATAGCTTAGCAAATGTAGATTTGGCCTCTTAAATATATCCAAAAAGTTAAGTGCCAGAAAATTTCACCAGCCAGGTCATCACTTCCAATTCTCTTGAACTGCTCAATAAACAAAGTCTGTTCCACCAAGCTAGAAATATTAGCATACTCTCTGGCCTTTTAAGAAAAGTCAAGTTGAAAGGAAATACCATAGAAGAACTACGCTAAAATGATTTAATTATCTTCTTCTGTTGAAAAAAAAAGACAGAATGAGAGATTTAGGCCATCAGCCTTGTGAAATTGGGAGGGGATTATGTAATTATTTCCAGAGTCCATTTTGGAGAGCACATCTATCCTGGTGACTCACAAGTTATTAAGATGCTGGAGGGAGATTTTCCAATTACAGCCATAGGCTACTCTATCCTGATGTTTGAAGGAGCTTGTCAATAAATTTAACCCAGCAGCCTACTTACTTGGCTCTGTGATATTCCTGGTGACTTGAAATAAACAAAGGTTCAACAAGCTTGTTAAAAGTGTAGTAAAAATAACTTATAAATTTTGCTTCCACCCTAACAAACTAAATATATCAGGCATAGCTAAAAAATAGGGTTAAATGTCAGCAACATCATGCAAATTAAAAAGTTATGCATCATTTTTTCCCTAATTTCACAGCATAGAATATATTGGGCTAAATTCTCACCATGCATCTAAAAATGGAAATATTTAGGTTTGTTTTGACTCTTGAAGTAGGTACAGAGTTTGGAATTAAATTTGTATCAGAACATGATAATTATACAGATTTCTCTAGTTCACTATTATATTATTCTCAGTGGCTGTTGTGGATTTGGGCTCATTCTGGATATAAAGCAATATGATTATAACTGTATGAGATCTGAATCAGTTATAGCCAGGGCTTTTTTTCTCATAAAATGCCCAGAATGGAGTTCCGGCACCTTTTTTGGATGGAACCTTGTAGAGTAGGCAAGGCGGGTTGTGTGACGTGTGAGAGTTCTGGCACCTTTTTTTTTTAGAAAAAAAAAGCACTGGTTATAGCTATGAGAATTCTGTACAAAAGGTTTACCTTTAGGAGTTGTCCTGTTTTAATTCCATATAAGTATATTCATAGTCCACGGTTTTAAAGCAGCTTCAACTTTTGGTTGAAAGAGAAAGATTTGTTACTGGCTGTAACAAATAATTTCAAAACACAGTCTGTGTCTTTTCCAATCTGAATAGAAAACAGTGACAATATCAGTGGAATGGAATCATGGACAACCAGATCCAGGGTCTCTCAATCATATACTAGAGCAGGGCTTTTCAACCTTTTCACCGATTGTACCACTTTTAGAATATGGCAACATTCGAGTACCACCAGTCACCTAGCAAGGTGTCAAAAACTTGACCCCCCCCCCAAATGGAAAAAGTGATAAAGTACAGGTAGTCCTCGACTTACAACAGTTCGCTTAGTGACTGTTTGAAGTTACAATGGCACTGAAAAAAGTGACTTATGACCATTTTTCACACTTATGACCGTTGCAGCATCCCCAGGGTCATGTGATTTATATTCGGATGCTTGGCAACCGATTCATATTTATGATGGTCACATTGTTACAGGGTCATGTGATCACCTTTTGCAACCTTCTGACAAGCAAAGTTAGTGGGGAAACCAGATTCACTTAACAACCATGTTACTAATTTAACAACTGCAGTGATTCACTTAACAACTGTGGCAAGAAAAGTCATAAAATGGGGCAAAGCGCACTTAACAAATGTCTCTCCCCCCTTTTATCTCCAAGTTCCCTCCCTCCTTCCCTGACTCTTTCTTTCCTTCTTTCCTTCTTTCCTCCCTCCCTCCCTCCCCTGCTTTTTTTAAAAACTGCCAGACGCTCTGGGAAGAGATGACAACTGGCAGCCAGTGGTGGGCAAAAGCTTTCCCTTCCCCCTGCCATTGCCTCTGCGTGGCTTGGCTCAGCTCACCTCTCCCAGACCTGCACAGGTGTTTGTGTGTGTGAGAGCACGTGCGCCAGAATCAGTGCTGCTTTCCAGGTGATCGGCACTTCTTCTGGGCTCAGCAGGTGTGCTGGAATCAGTGCCACTTTCCAGGTGATCGGCGGTTCTTCTGGGTTCAGCAGACGTGCCGGGATAAATGCCATTTTCCAGCTGATCGGTGGTTCTTCTGGGCTCAGCAGATGCGCTGGGATCAGTGCCGCTTTCCAGCTGATTGGCGCTTCTTCTGGGCTCAGCAGATGAGCTGGGATCAGCGCCGAGCTCCAGCTGGAGCCTGGTGCTGATCCTGGCGCTTCCACTGAGCCCTAATAGCCCCAAAGAAGTGCTGATCAGTTGGAAACCATGCTGATCCTGGCAATTCTGCTGAGCCCTGACAGTCCCGAAGAAGCGCCGATCAGCTGGAAAGTGGTGCTGATCCTGGCACTTCTGCTGAGCCCTGACAGCCCTGCAGCTCCAGCTATCTCTTGCTCAGGCTTGTGCGGTGCTCATTCCCCTCCCTGGTACCACTTTTCTAGGATGGTCACACCACCTGCCAGGTGCCAATGTACCACAGGTGGTACATGTACCCTGGTTGAAAAGCCCTGTTCTAGAGGATACAGTGTATCCAGGGTTGGCCCATCCATCCATCCAGGCTATAGAGACAATAAGCTATGGTGCGAACTAAAGTACAGAGTCCATTCAACAGGGGGGCTCAAAATCTACCCTTAGGGTTTGAGAGTGGGGACCCAGCTGCATGGTTTGTCTAGGGCACCAGTTGCTAGCAACTGGACTAGAGCAGTGGTTCTCAACCTTTCTAATGCCGTGACCCCATAATACAGTTCCCCATGTTGTGGTGACCCCCAAGTGGGTGTGGCCACCAATAAGAGGGAGTAGGACAGCTAGGGAAAAGGGAAAAAAATGGCAGACAGCGTGGTTTGGCGACCCCGTGAAATGGTCATTCGACCCCAAATGGGGTCCCGACCCACAGGTTGAGAACCACTGGACTAGAGACATCACTGAGGGTGGCTGGACAGAAGCACATAAACTAGTGTTCCTCAAGGTAAATGAATATAGTATAGAATTTAGGTTCAGATGGTCCAATATACTTTTCTCCTGTTCACCCTGCCTCTTCTTTAAGCCCTGGGTGCATGGTATGTATGTGGTTTTCATATTTTAATCCCATGCCAACAAAGCCATGAGATAGATCAGGCTGAGCAAAAGGAAACTGTTGAAAGCTGTCCAATAAATTCCCTAACTGACTTTCAACATTCAAAGCACAATACCCTAGGGCAGTGTTTCCCAAACTTGACAATTTTAAGGCATGAGGACTTCAACTCCCAGAATTCCACAGCCAGCGTTGAAGTCCTCATGCCTTAAAATTGTCAAGTTTGGGAAACACTGCCCTAGGAGACACTCTGCTCCTCACTTCAAAGCTGCTATAACAAATAACAACTGAGCAGCACTTAATAAAACTAATGAAATGCTCTCAAACATTCTTCATATTTGGAATTGCTATCCAAGACTGAAAGAGGTTAAATACTAAGAAAGATACTAGTTTCAAAGAAATTTAGGGTGCTCTACAACAATAGATTCTCAGTAATCTCCAAAATGCCATTAATCATCAGTTCTCTTGATATTCCTGGATTTTCTTTAATTGAGGCTAATTTCCGAATAGGAAAAAAAATCTGCCCCATTTCCTTTTCCAATTTTTTTTTAATAGACTGCTTATCATGTTAGCAGACATCCATTATTTTGATTTGGTCTGTCAGATAGGCATATCCATAGCAATGATCACTGGCTTCAGGTTGACAGGTGCAACTGGGCAAGTGAAGCCCCATGCCTTTTTACATGCATGCAACGTGGGCAACACTAAACCGTGGCAGGGTTTAGGTCACCTAGTGATGCCCACTATTTGGGAGGCAGTGAAAGAAAAAACTTCATCAGATGGCATAAGAACTTTATTGTGAACAGGGAAAAATCAAGTAAGTCAGAATTACAACTTTGACACATTGCACGTTATTCTTGCAAGGACTTAATTCCATTGAAAATTGTGTCATTCTTTGGTTTGCTACAAATGTGAAATGTTTCCCGATCTTTGAGACATATTTTAACAATATCAGTAGATCCAAACTACTATTTGCTTTTTGATCACAGAGAGGTCCTGCCAGACAGAAGCTTCCAATCTTTCCCGTAAAAGTGGAGATGTAAAACATGTTTGTATTCTATTTAATTTTGAAGGGCCTGCATGTCAGATTGTGTGTGGGGGGGATGGGAGATGGGGGAAGAAAAGAGCATGGCAGATTTTTATTATGATTATTTTACAGCCTGATAGTGAGATAGTGGACTTGTCATAGCTGATATTAGTTATCCTATTTTTATTATTAAATAACACACATTGGTTATATATCTATATTCATCTTACTTCTTTATTAATACTCGTAGACTCATATATAATAAATATTGGCAAAGACCTCTAAATTCTTCTCCTGCGCAAAATGCATGAATGAATAGAATGAATGCAAATTGTATGCTTCTGACACTTCTATTCATTGCATTTGGACTAAGCAGAAAACTTTTCCAGTAGATTTAATTATGTAGTAGCTTTTTTTCTAAATTTGTATGGTAACTTTTGCTAGAGTGCAGTAATTTGTGATTTGAAAAGTGCAAGTCACAGATGGATGTCAGATTAAAAATATTTAACCAGCTTTTCATCCAGTCTTAAATAAAGCATGCTTTCTCATTTCATCAGGTGTTTGTTGTTTTGTGCGATACTGTTAGGCAACTGACTTTAGGAACCATAACAAAGGCATACAAATACAGAAACAAGCTTCTGTTCTGTACATCAGTGCTCCCTCCCTCCACTCCCCTCCCTCCTCCTTCAACAGCAGCCTACAATTCATCCTCTGTCAGCCTCTGGCTGGTTGCTCTGTATATACATATTTTATGTAGATCAGGGCAAAGAAGCTGTAGAAGTAAGAGGTAAGGCCAGATAGTTTGGAAAGAGGAAATAGATTGAAAACAAGACTTGGAGGAAAGCAAGTGCAGGGCCATTAATGCTGCCTTGGCAAATCCACCATCTCCCTAATTTCTCACATATCAAGACTAATTGATATAGAGCCGAGGTCCCAAATCTTTTGGGCACCAGGGACCGGTTCTGTGGAGAGAGGTTTTTTCCATGGACTGGAGGGAGTGTGGTTTTGTGTGCTGCCTGCATCCCACAGATGAGGCTTTGCTTGTTTGTGTGGCACAGTTGCTGGCATGCCATGGCCAGGTACTGGTCTACGGACTGGGGCTTGGGACCCCTGATTTAGAGAATTAAAATTAGTTCATGCAAAATGTTGAAAGCACTATGAAAGAAGTGTCTCTTCTATTATGAAACACCCATGTGTCTCTAAGCTGCTAATGATAATGACACATATTTAAGTTTTTGAAACTTGACAAATAAAGCTACTGCAATACCAACTGGAGCAGTGATGGCGAAGTTATAACACAGATAGGTAACATGCCATGTTTTCCAGCACCCAACAACTATTCTTGAAAGCGTGTTCTTAATGTAGTTTTTGGAAGCAGCAGAGGCTGCATGAGAAACCCTCAGGAGGTCACACAAGAGGTCTGTGGTTTTGTGTGGCCTGTGAAGCCTCTGAAAATCACACAAGAAATAGGCTGTGCTTTTGGGCGGTTTTCTGAGGCTGAAAAGAGGATTCCCCCAAACTGTTAAAAAATGAAGGCTTCGTGCAACGTGGAGTAGCATCAGGTAGGCCGTAGAGGCCTGTCAACAGAAAGGGAACACCACCTAAAGGTAAGTGTTGCCCAGCAAATCCTGGGCTGCATGAGCCTTGGAGAATGGTACCAGGGCAGCCTTTTCAAATGGCAGTGATGGTGTTAGGGGGTGAAGAAGAGGCCCGGGCTATTTCTGGCTCAGCCTTGTGAGGGCCATGCAAGATGGCCTTTGTAATGCTTGTAATATAGACTTTGTAGTACTGTTGCCCTGGCTAAATAACATGGTTTTTCTTGTTTTTTTAATTTGCCTTATTTATATATTGTTAATAATTGGCCATTGCAGGAAGAATGTAAAAAGCTTCTGTTATAGATACAGGGATCTTGCTGAAATGCTTGATACATTGTAGATAAAGCACTTTCATTTTCAGCCATTCCCAAGCAAGGAGGAACAAACGAAACATTAAACCCAGCGCTAAGAAGCGACTGTGACTTTTACCAATACACATTCTAATGGTTTTTCCCTTGAATTTTTTTTACTTTTATTCATAACATAATGTCTTTTCAATCTTTATGCTTACATATTATTGGATACTTTATTCTTATGATGTAACTGGACAGATGATTTTTTCCCCTAATCTAATCAACATGTTCTTTTATAAATAAAAAATAAACTTTTTATTATGCCAAATTTAAAGGAGAAGATATGTTTTCTTTTTCTTGTCCTCTCTCTAGTCAGAATCCAATTATATTTCATCTCTAGTTATCAACTATAAAAACCCCCATTTCTGCTTTCCCTGGATTCTGTCATACGATGAAGGGAAGGGGATGAACAAAGGGGCTTTATGGTCCTCACTTTCTTCAGTACACTTCAAAGGGACTGAATGTGGATATCACCAAAAGAACTAACCATAAGAATGGGTCTACTACCTTTCATATACTGCTATTACCTTTCATGTACTCCTCTCTGAAGTCTCCATCCAGCCGGCAGTAAGGAAAAGGGGGTGGGAGTGTAATGCCTGAGACTGTCGCTGGAAGAAGGGGGTGATTGGGTGGGGCTACTGGGGAGCCCCTTAAAACTTTGAATGGGAGAGCTTGGACCCCAAGTCCTGTCTAGAACGCCTGCAACCATTTTCTCTTAATAAAGGATTCCTGTTGGAAGAATTATTCCAAGAGTTCTGTCTTCTTAAGATGCAAAGTGGGGTGGGTCCTTACATTAGACAGGACTTGCAAAATTAATCCACCTGGAAGGGAGACCCTGGCTGGGGGATTTGCAAAAAATTACCTGTCAGACAATGGAGCAAGAAAGGGGGGAAACTCCCTGGAAAGAGAACCGCTGCCCCAACTGGAACCTTGCCGGATGTTGGGATCTGAGAGGTCAGATTCCTCAGGAGAAGAAGTGGTGGAGACACAGGACCACAAGCCTTGCTGGTCAATGGGTGTTGGAAAGAAAAGTGACTGGGGAAAGGAATCAAGAAAGGTGACCCTGAGACAGGGGGCCAAGCAACCAGAATGGAAGCAGGAGATGGAGAAATCCCTGCACGCAAGTGAAGAGGGAGAAAGCTGGGCACCGTACTCAGACTGGATCCTACAGAAAACTATTGACCTGATGAAGAGAACTCTCAGCTCCCTAAGAGAGGAGAATCCTGGAGCCGCAAAGGGAGAGACACCGAGGGGGAAGTGGAACCTGCAGCCCTGGGGGCATCTGCTGATCCAGTAGTCCCCACCCCCTACCGAACCACAGATGGCGATCTGGACGGAAGACACTACCGCCAACAACGGAGGCACTGATCCATTCCAAGATATCCACCGTTGGAGGTCAAATTCAAAGGGGAGCCAATACACTTGGGGTTTTTCCTAACCCAAGTCCTCAACTACATGGAGGAATACGGGTGGGACATCCCCAGCGACAAAGCCCGCATCCGGATTGTGCTATCTGCCCTGGATGGACCGGTTGCAGATTGGGTGGTGAACTTGCATGACTCCAATGCCCCAGAACTCAACGACTTCAACCATTTCATGTCCTCTCTGAGAAGACGATTTTAAGACCCCCTGGCTGATCGCAAAGCCCGTGAAAGGATAAATACGATGAGGCAAGGCAAACGCCCGGTGGCTGAATATACACAAGAATTCTGGACCATTGCCAGCAAACTGAACTGGCCAGAAGACATCCTCCTTAGCCATTTCAAAGACAGACTAAATTATGACCTATATGATGCTTGCCTGCCCTGAGGGGACCCACATCAACTTGAGGAATGGTATGTCTTGGCAGAGGAAGCAGAGATTGAATATTGAAGAGACACCGCCGAGGAAAACAATGGAGCTGTTCCCCACTTGAGTTGACACACGAACCAGTGAAACCATTGGCTACAGCCAAAAAGCAAATGGGCTGTTTCAAGTGTGGAAGAGAAGGGCATCGAGCTGTAGAATGCCGCTCCAAAGCCCCCCAGCACAAGCCAGACAGATCCCCAATCAGCAAATCCGGAAAGTCTTCAGCTAAGCCAAAAGAAACTGCCATGAGAATGATGGAAATTGCGGAACCCCCCACCTCTGCTCATCAGGGGGAAAGAACTCCAGCCTACACCGCAGGGCCGGTGGACGCCTCAGATGACAGCTCGGAGGGTGAACCCCTGGTAAGTGGACGCATTGCACCCATCTTCAAGACAGTGACTATATTAATTCCCCTCAGGCCCGAAGCTGTGAAGGTGAAAGCCTTAATAGACTCTGGCTGCACCTGCTGCCTCATTAGCCTGACACTAGTGGGGAATCTGGGTATTCCGTCGAGGAGACTGGAACAACCAATCTCATTTGGCCAGTTAGATGGATCCATAGCAAGGGGGGGGCGTGCCAGCTACCCTAGCCATTATACCAATACACCTCTCCCTGGGCAAACATGAGGAGGACATAACGTTTGTGGTGACCCCAGGCATGGAATGCCCAATGATCCTAGGGATGGAATGATTAAAAAAATGGAACCCCTGGGTAAATTGGAGCACGACAAAAATCAAATTCCTGAAGGGGGACCCTATGGACTTAAAATCCCAAGGGGGGCTACCAGAATCAAGAATAGAAAAAGCATCCATGGGAGGGGAAAAGGGACTAACAGAAATACCAGAGGAATACAGAGACCTTGCTGAAGTTTTCAGTGAGGAGAGGGCGGATGAGCTCTTCCCCCCCCCATCGACCCACGGACTGGGCCATTGAATTCAAGCCTGGGGCAAAACTCCCGAAGCCCAGATTATACTCCATGAGCCCAAAGGAGAAGGAGGAAATGGAAAGATTCATAAAAAAAAACTTAGAGAGAGGGTTCATTGAGCCAGCCAAGCCTAAAGTGGCTGCCCCGGTCCTCTTTAGAGAGAAGAAGGATGGCTCTTTATGCTTATGCGTGGATTATAGGGCCCTGAATACAATCAGTGAAAGCAACCTATACCCTCTGCCCCTCATGAAAGACATGCTGTCACACCTCTCGAAAGGGAATTTTTTTTTCTAAACTAGACCTAAGGGAAGCTTACCATCGTGTGAGAATTAAGGAAGGGGACGAATGGAAGACCGCATTTAACTGCCCCATGGGGTGCTATTACAAACAGTGGAAAATCCCTCAGCCCCCTGGAGGGAAATAACCATGGATTTTATAGTGGAATTGCCAGAAAGCAATGGGAATACTGTTGTCTGGACAGTCACGGACTTGTTTTCCAAACAGGTGCACTTTATCCCTTGCCAAAAGATTCCCACTGCAAAAGCCTTAGCAAAACTTTTCATCCAGCACATTTACAGATTGCACGGGGTACCCCAACGCATCATCTCTGATAAGGGAGTGCAATTTACGTCTGCATTTTGGAAGGAATTTTTATCCCTTTTAGGAACCACTCAGGGACTGACATCCAGCCACCACCCTCAGGGGAATGGGGGGGCTGAAAAAATGAACTCAGTACTTGAGCAATATTTGAGATGTTTTTTGAATTTCCAGCAAAATGATTGGACGGACTTACTCCCTTTTGCAGAAGTTGCCTACAATAATGCAGTCCACTCCAGCACAGGTTACACTCCTTTTCAAATAGCCAATGGTCAAAGTTTCAACCCCATGCCAGAATTAACCCCAAACGAACCAACAATCCCATCACTGAAAGAATGGATGGAACAATTACAAAACACCTGGCCAATAGTTAGAAAAGCACTAGATGAAGCTAGGCAGGCATACAAAGCACAAGCCGATAAAAAAAGGGTTGAGCCTACACCATTCATTATAGGAGAAATGGTGTACTTATCTACAAAATACCTAAAGTCCCTACAGCCCTGTAAAAACTTGGACCAAAATATATAGGACCTTTTCCAATTAAAAGAATCATAAATCCAGTAACAGTAGAATTAGAATTACCCAAAAATCTCAGGCAAATACACCCAATTTTTCATTGCAGCTTGCCGAAAAGAGAGCATCAGTCACCTTTATGGCCAAAAATCCCCACCACCACCTCCAATCATGGTGGAGGGCGAACAACATTTTGAAATAAAGGAAATCCTTGACTCTAGGAGATACCATGGAGAGACTCAGTACCTAGTTGCCTGGAAACACCTCCCTGCCTCACAAAATGAGTGGGTCCATAAACGTCATGTCAGAGCCCCGAAGCTATTAAAGAAGTTTCACACAGAGTACCCTAACAAGCCTAACTAACTTTTATACCTGTTTTGTTTTCTTTCAGGTGGATCTGTCTTTTTTTTAAGGGGGCAGGATGTCAGAATCCAATTATATTTCATCTTTAGTTATCAACTATAGAAAACCCCATTTCTGCCTTCCCTGGATTCTGCCATACGGTGAAGGGAAGGGGGTGAACAAAGGGGCTTTATGGCCCTCACTTCCTTCAGTACACTTCAAAGAGACTGAATGTGGCTAGTCAAAAGGACTAACCATAAGAATGGGGCTATTACTATGTCCCCATTGTTACAAATTTCACAAGTTGTTATGACAATGCCAATACTGTCCACTATATTTGTAATAGCATCTTTCTCCCATGCACTGGAGTGTGATGCAGATAATTTCTTTTGGAAGAAAATGGTCAACTCTGAAACAGCAATTTTCAGAGTTCCAGGCTATTCCAAAACGCTTCTCCCTTTCAAAAAAGATGTTCCTCCTGTAACATCATTTCAAAGGTCTTCACTTCCTCACCCTCTCATTCGATTTTACTTCTTCTCTCTGGTCTGAACATATTGGCCACTTAACCACTGTTGCATTTTGCACACCAGTTAGGGATACTGCTAAGTTATTTGTTCTCTTTGTATGAGGAAATGTTTGTGTTTGTTTATGTCATGACATCCATACAGTTAAGAAGGAGGAAGCTGTGGTTATGCAGCAGTTATAGGCTCATCTGCTCAGAAAGAGTATGGCAATCATGAATTGATTGGCCTCATCAACAAACCTCCCAGCATTTCCCAACCACTAGACAGAACATAATGTTATAAAAGTAAGCAAAAGTTAAAGACATCCAAAAATTAATAATCCAGGCACAGACAAGGACATACACAGATATTCAGTTTGTGAGGCTTGAAGTGGTTATCTAAATAGCTATTCTTTGCTATTAAGACTAACATCAAAAATATACATGGTCTGGAAAGCTATTACTAATCTAGTCAGTTAACTCATTTGCATATTATTTTCATGCATTTAGAAGATTTAATTGCAGAGTTTCTATGTCTTTAGCAGCAACCTGATAAATAAAAATTCATTAGCTGATATTTTTTAACCTATAACCATTTGAACTTGTGACAATGCTGAAAGAAGTGATTATATTCAGGTCTTACATTTACAACTATTGTTCATGTGATCAAAATTCAAGGGCTTGGCAATGGCATGTATGTATGAAGATTGCAGTGTCCCATGATTCCATGATCACTATTAATGACCTTACCAGGGAGCTTCAAACAAATCAAGTCAAAGGGAAAAGCCAGATTTGCTTAATGACCATGTGGTTTTTAGAAAAATCTCTTCTTGAAGAATATCAGATCAAAATGATAGTGTCAGAATCCAATTATATTTCATTTCTAGTTATCAACTATAGAAAACCCCATTTCTGCCTTCTCTGGATTCTATCATATGATGAAGGGAAGGGGTGAACAAAGGGGCTTTATGGCCCTCACTTCCTTCAGTACACTTCAAAGGGACTGGATGTGGATATCACCAAAAGGACTAACCATAACAATGGGGCTATTACCTTTCATGTACTCCTCTCTGAAGTCTCCCTCCAGCCAGCAGTAAGGAAAAGGGGGTGGGAGTGTAATGCCTGTGACTGTCGCTGGAAGAAGGGGGTGATTGGGTGGGGCTACTGGGGATTCCCTTAAAACCTTGAATGGGAGAGCTTGGACCCCAAGTCCTGTCTAGAACGCCTGCAACCATTTTCTCTTAATAAAGGATGCCTGTTGGAAGAACTATTCCAAGAGTTCTGTCTTTTTAAGATGCAAAGTGGGGTGGGTCCTTACAGAATTCTTTTTATCCTGAAACATTCCAAATAAATCATAAATGAGCTTTCTATTTGGTTGCTTAATTGAGATCCAGCAAACTGAGGCACAAACATAGAGCCATATTTGGCCATCAATTGGTACTGCTGTAAAATGCTGTTGTTCATGGTGGCCTAGATGACAAGGAGGGGAGATAAAGAATTGTTTCTTTTTTGTCTATAATTTGTGTGTGTGTGTGTGTGTGTGTGTTTGTGTGTGTGTGTGTGTGAGAGAGAGAGAGAGAGAGAGAGACAGACACACATACACACACACACACACACACACACACACACACACACACACACACACACAGAGACTAGAAGAGTCAGATTAGGTATTTTCCAAATTTTTGAAAGGTCAAGCCCAAAAGGTTTGCCATCAGTGAACTAGAGGGACTGCTTCTGAATCTCGAATGCATAAGCTGAATGTCTCAGAACATTATTACTTTGAATCAGATGTGTTCTGAAGGAGCCATTTTAAAAACATTTATTGCAAAATTAAAGTATGAGTTTGATTTATCTCACAGTGCTTTCTCTCTGTTTACAAGACTTAAGGATTTTTGTTTGGTTTATCATTTGATCCAAATGTTATCTCTATATCTGGAGTTTAAGAGTGGGTGGAAGTTTTGAAAGACTTGCTGGAGATCCTAAATAGTAACCTTTAAAAAAAATTGGAAGTCAATGAAACTGATATTAGTTATTAACACAATCTTTGAATTAATGAGCTTGAATGTCCTTTGATAAACTAAGAGAGAATTAATTTCCTATGTTCTTAAAATGAGATTAATACAACAACCACAACCCCTCACTGCCACTTGAATGCATGCTTGACAATTCTGAGAAAGTTTAATTAGGATGGGTTGCGATCACACAGTGTGAGACATGATTCATAAGTTGGAATATTAATGTATGCATCTTGTTTAATTATTGTTACCACTAGATGAGAATATTTGCAGATTAGGGTTGAACTGTGTGGTCCTTGGTGCTCTCTGAGCTCAGTTATTTTCTTGCTGATGTTTCATTACCCAATTAGGTAATATCATTAATGCTTGAAGGGATTGGGGTTTGCTCTCTTTTTATATACTAGTGGCTTGCCCTGTCAGTGTTGGTGGGAATGTTCTTGGTGATTTCTTGATCAGACTATGGTTTATTGTTAGCTTGTTTGTCTGAAGAAAACCACCAAGCTCAGAGTGCACCAAGGACTGCTCAATTATTGTTGTCCTTTGTCTTGATATCAACATGTTGCCCTTTGGCTTGTCATTATGATGCTGACTAATTGCTGTGCATTAAAAGTGCATATGTTTCTTTGGCTAAATCCCCAGAAATACGCGCCTATCTGGCTGTAGGAGTAGGGGTGGCTAGAGGTTTTTTAAAAAAAAAAAAAACAAAAAACTATAGATGTTTAACTGTAGCATTTTAATGCTGTGCTCTGGCCTGTGTGAGTTGGGCAGCTATATAAATCTGTTTAATAACTTAAAAAAAAGAGTTGATTTTTAAAACTTAGAGACTATGAAACTACTTTAGATTGTTGGAAGAAAAGTCTTCATCATGGTTCAGTCCAAGCAGGGGATAAACAACATGGCGACTGCTTTAGAAAGAAGGTTGCAGTTTATTGAAGAGGAGAGCCAAACAGAAAGATGGCTCTGGCAGAAAAGAGAGAGAGCACATGTAGGGAGTGGGTTTTTATACCCTCTGAAGCCTTTTGTTTGGAGTTGTTCTTGTGGCATGAACTTTGACCTGAATCTGAGTGTGCCCTTTGGTATCTCTGTGTTAATCCTATTATGTCCTGTCTTAGAGTTTGGATGGGGTATGTAGATTTTAGGTGTGTTTGTCTTCTTGATCTTCTAGGTGGGGCCTCCATCTGCATTTCTACAGAGCTGGTTTCTGCTTGGGGGAGGGAGACTTGGGGCTATTAAGAAAAACTGGGCATGCTTTTCTGCCTCTTTAAGATCCTTTGAGGAAATATACTTTTCTGCCCTTTTAATATTTCCTTCTCTGGGGGGGGGGGCTGACTTCCCACAGGATGAAAAAATTTAGTCCTGATTTGTAGTAACAGATTATTGCAGTGGTGGGATTCAGCCAATTTGCATCACTTTGGCAGAACCAGTAGCTAATTTTTTGTTGCCCAGGCTCAGAATGGACTTCTGGAAGCAGCATCCACACAGAGAACCGGTTGTTCACATATTTGAATTCCACCACTGGATTATTGATATCTGTTGTTTGGCAATATATTACAGTTTTTAAAAATAACATATTTTTCCCCAGTTTATTTTCTTTTTCCCCTTATCATCATTGTTATTAATTTTGGAGTTTATTGTTAAGGTTTTTGCATGTATTTACACTTTTCACTGTTAACCTGCTTAACATTTATTTTTGAAAAAGAAAAAACCCAGACCTAAAGCCAGCACTTCCTAATGCATCTGAGGGAGATGGGTGGTTTAGAAATATGAAAAACAAACAAACAAATAAATAAAATCTATGGCCTAAATCTCATGATCATACAATGGCTCAGCACACTAGACTAGCTTAATGGTTGTTTAGCCAAAGATAACACAGTGCCTAAAAAATCTGCTGAATTAAAATGTGCAGTTTAATTGAACTAGTTACGAAACTATGCACAGCCAATTAAAATTGGGCTTCACAAAAAGGACAAATAATTATATTTCAAATTTTCAGCTATGCATAATTGTTACTGCTCTATGACTTTCCTCATGTACAGTAGCCCTGTTGAAATTTAATGGTGTCATGGAACCTAGCCTTTGCTGGGAGCAGTTTGATTTTAAATTATGTCTTATTCTAAAAATTAGTATTTACTTTGCTATGCACTGATAACAGTCTAACCAAATGAGTAAACATTAGTTTTACATTTGCTTTATTCATGTATTGTTTTATTACAGAATTCATTTCATTTTCTTTTCTCAAGGCAAAAGGCTTTCAACATTCCAATGAAGGGATGTAATCCCTTAGTTTTTGATGATTTCAGTCCAATCTCTTCATCACAAAAATAGAAGAACTGAAGGAGGCAAATGTCTGACTCAGGATTTCAAAGGAAGTTTAGAAGAAATCAGAGTTTATTCTAACATACAGTCAGCTGCTTTTTGTATTGTTGGAAAAAATTATGCAGTAGGAAAAAAATACAAGAAATTTATCAGAAAAACAAAAAAGAAACACCATAGAAAATTAGTATTTTTCCTTTCAATCATATTATATTATTTCATTATTGCATAACATATAATTTTTTATTCTTTTGCGTTAGCAGTGTATTATGGAGTCCAATTACTTAACTGGTTAAATGCACTGATGCTTGAATTGTATATAAATGTGACACGTAGTTATTCTACATCTATATACTGTAAAGTTAAAGAAACCTATCATAGCACCATCTGCCATGCTTCCTCTAATGTTATATTGAACATGTGCATTTTTCTTTTGTTTCAAGATAGTTGGTGCATTTGAAACTGGGTGGGAGAAATGCTGGTTCTTGGAAGACTCACTAAATTCTTTGAAACCTTATTGGCACTCATGTTTCTGCAGCATCCTCAGTTCTATGGTCTTATTTTGTCATGCACAAAAATACTGAGATCTACGAAACTGTTGAGTGAGACACTGTGATATAGTATTGTTTTTCTGATTCCCACTGAAACTCTTCTTTAGTTTGGGATTTCAACATGATATACGTGCCAACGCAGCATTCAAGACTATGAGGTTTAGCTATTATGAGATGAACCATGTGTAGCGTTACCTCCTCAGAGGCCACCAAGTCCAGGCCCTCACAGCCCTGCTCCCCTCTGTTGCGCTCTGCAGCTACCCTCTCAAGGTGTTAATTGTCTTTTCCAGCGGGAACTCACGCAAAGTGAGGAGGTGGCAGATTCGCATCGTTAAGGGGGAGGTTCAGGAACAAAGATGACCAGTCCCTAGCCCTGATAGTCAATGCATGGCGTTGTTTAACAGCTCCAGGCAGTCGTAGAAGCAATAGTCAATGGTTTTACAACGACTGTTTGGAAACAAGAGGGTGGAGAAAACTCCGGCTCCAAGTAGCAATGGAAACACAAACAAAGGTAGTCAGCGCTCTGCAGTAACAGCTCGTCCCATGAGGGCAACTCCCCACAATGTCTATAACTTGCACAAGTAACAGTAATCAACTTTCGGATGGCTGCTGGTCTCCAAAGCAATAGCGACCAGCCTCTCCTTCTCTTCTATTGTTGCTCGCAGTCTCAGGTCTCGTCAATGTCAAAACCTCTGCCCCCCTTTCCTTTATTGTTAAAAACTGAATTTAGCAACCCCAGCAACTCTTTCTCCTCACTCTGTCTTGCTTCTGCTCAGGATATCCCCCCCTGCGAAAGAAGCAATAAAATTCCATCTTCTCTCTCTCTCTCTCTCTCCTTCCCTCTCCTTCTGAGAAAAGGATCAGCTAAAACCTCAATTCTCTCTTCAGCTTCACCTGGTCTCTCCCCGACAACGGCAACAGCAACCCTCCCACCCGTTTCTTTCCTCCTTTTTCTTTTCTTTCGCCCGATCCACACCCGCCGCACCCCAAACCGGCAGCAGCTGTCCAAGCTTCCCTCTCCTCGGCAGGCTCCCGCAAAGCCTTTCAGCCAACCACGCTACACACTCCCCCCACTTAAGCAGTTTCTTTGGTCCCCCAAAGAATAGCGAACTTTCTGCCAAGCATCTATATTATCCAGGAGCGAATCAAAATTCATTACACAGTAAGCATCCCTCTCTATGCTATGGCTTGGGGCATCATATGTTAATCTCTTCACTGGGTGTATCACCTGCCTTGGTCTCTACACTTTAGGCTTGGCAATATAGCAGGCACCATCCCCTCATAACTCCCCACCCCTGGAGATACCCGGGACTGGCAGCTCCTCCTCTAATGCTGGTGATCACGGGCCATGTGAAGTGACCCAATCCATCTCTAACGGCTCCCCTAACTCTGTGATCTCTGGGGTAAATGACCCCTCCTGTCCCAATAACCCCCGAGGCTGATCCCCTACCTCAAATCTTTGAGGAGTCTTCTCCCATTCGCAAGCTCTAGGCATGGGTTATGAAATGTCAGGCCCAGGCTGTTCTAATTCTGCCTCACTACCCACGGTGGGGTGTGTGATCCCAATATCCCCTGATAACCGCAACCAACCTATACAACTCTCTTCTTCAGAGTCTTCTGTTTCTCTTCCTACAGACAGATCGGGTTTCGCCCTAGTTCCTAACCTTCTTCTCACTACATGGGGCTCAGTTGCGATGACTGGCTGGGTGACTTGTACAGCCTCATTCACCAATACTTTGTATTATATTTTTTTACACAAGCATAAGTCCCTCAATAATTGGTGAACAGTGTGTTGTCTGAATTACATTTGTAAAAACACTCCTTAACAATTGATTTCTATAGTCTGTATTCCATATATTAATTTTGGTTGATTTCCTCTTTCCCCGAAACATCCTTTTTTGCAAACATTGAGTTAATACAATTCTTATTGTTTTAATAAATGATAATTTAGCATATATTTTTTCCAATATTCCTAAAAAATAATCATCATATTAATATATTTTTTTCTTTTCAGTCATTTGTGCCTTATCATCGATCCTGTTACAATCCTTATTTTAGTTTATTTCTTCCACCAAATTCTAAATATTCTTACTGGTAAAGGGTTTCTCAGCGATTAGTTACATTTACATTGACAGACTTAATTCTATTTTTTCCATATAAGCCATCTCACATTTTTACGTTTCTTAAGTAATGGATATAAGAATAAAAAGAAAGGGGAAAAGAAGAATGAAAAAGAAATTAAAAAAATAAAAAAGAAGAGAAGAAAGCAGTAATAATGGAACATAAGAAATAACATAGTACTTAGAATATATATCCCTCCTAGATTAATAGTATTTATTTCCTCAAATTTCTTATTCTTTTTAATCATAGCTAAGAATATATTTAATCTTTAGACATTCTATTCAATAGATCTAGTCATCTAATCCCTTAACTCTAATTCAAAGCATAGAGGTTTTATATATATATATATATATGTATGTATGTACGTACGTATTATATACATATACATATATACATATATATATGTGTGTGTGTGTGTGTGTATGTATGTATGTGTATGTGTATGTGTATGTGTGTATATATATATATATATATATATATATATATATATATATATATATATATATATTAGGTAAGATATGTAGGTCTTTGGTTGTTTGGGTTTTCTCCCGCGTAAAATTGGAAGTGTCTTGGCGACGTTTCGACGAAGTCCCATTCGTCATCTTCAGGCTGGTGTTTTCAGCTTCGTGCTTCGAGGAGCAATGTGTGGTCTTAGCTGTTTCTTCCTTTTAACTGCCAGTGGGGGTATGAACTGATTGGGTGGGAGCTTGGCTGTGTTCTGATTGGGTGGAGGTGTGTTCTGATTGGTTAGGGGCTTGGCTGTGCTCTGATTGGCTGGGGGGTGGCTGTGCTCTGATTGGCTGGGGGGTTGGCTGTGCTCTGATTGGCTGGGGGAGTGTTCTGTTTGGTTGTGCTCAGGTTAGTCTGAGTTGCAGAGGGGTTTAAGATTTTGGGCTGCCTTGCTATTTTTTGGCTTCGCGTTGTGGTCGTGCCTCATTTTCATGGAGGGTGTCAGTTTGCTTCATGTATGGATTGGAGGGCTTTAAAGTGGCTAATGATGCAGCTCTGGTCTGGCTTCTGGTTTGTGGTCGTGCCTCATCATCGGTGTGGCTTTGGGTTTGCTTTTTGCGTGGATGTGTGGTGGTGACATCCTGTGTGGTTTTTGTGAGTGTGGGTCTGGTATCATTTTTTGTGTTAGGGAGTCGTTTGTCAATGAGGGCGGGTTTCCAAATGGCTGGTAGGCGGGAGGTATCATCTCGCTTGTTCATGCTGTGTGGGCGTTTTTCTATCTCGATGGCTTCTCTGATTATTCTGTTATTAAAATGTTCACTTTTGGCAATGGTTCTGGTATTTTAAAGTCAATTTCATGTCCTGTTGCTTTAAGGTGTTGGACCAGGGAAGATGTTGGTTCCTCTTTTTTGATTGAGTTCTTATGTTCTTCAATGCGTGCAATTATTCTTCTGTTGGTTTGTCCGATGTATGTGGTGGGACAAGTGGTGCATGGGATTTCGTATACTCCTTGATTTTCTAATTCAATTTTATCTTTGGAGTTTCTAAGGATGGTGGATATTTTTCTGTTTGTGCAGAATGCTGTTTTGATGTTGTGTTTATGGAGGATCTTACTGATTCTGTCTGTGGTGCTTTTTATGTATGGGAGGAGGGCTTTGCCGTTTTCTTGTTCTTTGTCTTGGATTTTAGTGGGGGTTTCTTTTTGGATTAGGTTTGTAATCTTATTTCTATGGAATCCATTGGATGTTAGTACATTGGTGAGAGTGTGTAGTTCGGGTTTTAGGTGTTGTTCGTCAGCTAAGCGTTTTGTTCTGGAGATGAGTGTCTTGGCTACAGAGTTGATCTGTGCTGGGTGGTGGTGTGAGAGAGCGTGCAGATAGCGGTTTGTGTGTGTTTTCTTCTGGTAGATGGTGTGTCCTAGGGAGCCATTGGATTTCTTGTAGACTAAGACATCCAGGAAGGGAAGTTGGTTGTTAGTTTCTGTTTCCATGGTGAACTGTATTTGGGGTGTAGGCTGTTGAGGTGTGTGAGGAAGTTGTCCAGTTTTTCTTTCCCATGTGGCCAGATTATGAAGGTGTCGTCTACGTATCTGAGCCAGAGTTTAGGTTTGTGATCCGATTTTTCTAGAGCTTGGGTTTCAAAGTGTTTCCATGTAGAGGTTTTGCAATGACAGGTGAGGAGGGGTGATCCATGGATGCTCCTTCGTTTTGTTGTATTTGTTGTCGCATTTATAGATGAAGTATGTGTTGGATAGACAATGGTTGGTCACATCTAGGATGTGTTTTGGGGGGTTATATTTGTTTTGGATAGCTGTCAAGGCTTCTTTGATTGGCACTTGGGTGAACAGGGCTATGACATCGAGCTCACGAGTAGGTCGCTGGGCTGTAAGTTTTGTTTCTTTATGATCTCTATAAACTGGAATGAGTTTTTTTACGTGTGAGGTGATGGATTCTGCATAGGGCTGTAGTTGTTTGGCGAGAAATTTGGCTAGGTTTTGTAGAGGTGAGCCTATGGAGCTGACTATAGGTATGAGTGGGGTTCCTTCTTTGTGTATCTTGGGGAGACCATAGACAACCAAAGACCTACATACAAATCTCACCTGTCATTGCAAACCTCTACATGGAACACTTTGAAACCCAAGCTCTAGAAAAATCGGATCACAAACCCAAACTCTGGCTCAGATACGTAGACGACACCTTCATAATCTGGCCACATGGGAAAGAAAAACTGGACAACTTCCTCACACACCTCAACAGCCTACACCCCAAAATACATTTCACCATGGAAACAGAAGCTAATAACCAACTTCCCTTCCTGGATGTCTTAGTCTACAAGAAATCCAATGGCTCCCTAGGACACACCATCTACCAGAAGAAAACACACACAAACCGCTATCTGCACGCTCTCTCACACCAACACCCAGCACAGATCAACTCTGTAGCCAAGACACTCATCTCCAGAACAAAACGCTTAGCTGACGAACAACACCTAAAAACCGAACTACACACTCTCACCAATGTACTAACATCCAATGGATTCCAAAGAAATAATATTACAAACCTAATCCAAAAAGAAACCCCCACTAAAATCCAAGACAGAGAACAAGAAAACGGCAAAGCCCTCCTCCCATACATAAAAGGCACCACAGACAGAATCAGCAAGATCCTCCATAAACACAACATCAAAACAGCATTCTGCACAAACAGAAAAATATCCACCATCCTAAGAAACCCCAAAGACAAAATTGAGTTAGAAAATCAAGGAGTATATGAAATCCCATGCATTGCTTGTCCCAACACATACATCGGACAAACCAACAGAAGAATAATTGCACGCATTGAAGAACATAAGAACTCAGTCAAAAAAGAGGAACCAACATCTTCCCTGGTCCAACACCTTAAGCCACAGGACATAAAATTGACTTTAAAAATACCAGAACCATTGCCAAAAGTGAACATTTTAATAACAGAATAATCAGAGAAGCCATCGAGATAGAAAAATGCCCACACAGCATGAACAAGCGAGATGATACCTCCCGCCTACCAGCCATTTGGAAACCCGCCCTTATTTACAAACGACTCCCTAATACAAAAAATGATACCAGACCCACACTCACAAAAACCACACAGGATGTCACCACCACACATCCACGCAAAAAGCAAACCCAAAGCCACACCGATGATGAGGCACGACTACAAACCAGAAGCCAGACTACAGCTGCATCATTAGCCACTTTAAACCACTCCAATCCATACATGAAGCAAACTGACACCCTCCATGAAGATGAGGCACGACCACGAACGCGAAGCCAAAAAATAGCAAGGCAGCCCAAAATCTTAAACCTCCCTGCAACTCAGACTAACCTGAGCACAACCAAACAGAACACTCCCCCAGCCAATCAGAGCACAGCCAACCCCCCAGCCAATCAGAGCACAGCCAACCCCCCAGCCAATCAGAGCACAGCCACACCCCTAACCAATCAGAACACACCTCCACCCAATCAGAACACAGCCAAGCTCCCATCCAATCAGTTCATACCCCCACTGGCAGTTAAAAGGAAGAAACAGCTAAGACCACACATTGCTGCCTCGGCGCACTAGGGCTGATAAAACACCGATCCTTATGCGATAGACAAGCTGTGTGTACTTCGTCGAAACGTCGCCAAGTAACATTCCCAATTTTAGCGTTCGGGATAAAACCCAAAAACCAAAGACCTATATGGTAGGAGATATATAGTATAGTATAGTGATATATTATATCTATAATAGTCTATATTATTCTGTTTTTGCTCCCCTGCGTAAAATTGGAAGTGTCTTGGCGACATTTCGATGAAGTCCCATTTCACAAGCCTGAAGATGACAAATGGGACTTCGTTGAAACGTTGCCAAGACACTTCCAATTTTACGCGGGAGAAAACCCGAATAACCAAAGACCTACATACAAACACCCGCGAAAACCTCTATGCTTTGAATTAGAGTTAAGAGATTAGATGACTAGATCTATTGAATAGAATGTCTAAAGATTAAATATATTCTTAACTATGATTAAAAAGAATAAGAAATTTGAGAAAATAAATACCATTAATTTAGGAGGGATATATATTCTAAGTACTATGTTATTTTTTATGTTCCATTATTACTCCTTTCTTCTCTTCTTTATTTTTTGTTTCTTTTTCATTCTTCTTCTTTTTCTCTTTCTTTTTACTCTTATATCCATTACTTAAGAAACGTAAAAATGTGAGATGGCTTATATGGAAAAAATAGAATTAAGTCTGTCAATGTAAGTGTAACTAATCACTGAGAAAACTTTTACCAGTAAAAATATTTAGAATTTGGTGGGAGAAATAAACTAAAATAAGGATCGTAACAGGATTGATGATAAGGAATCCAAATGACTGAAAAAAAAAGAAATGTATTAATATGATGATTATTTTTTAGGAATATTGGAAAAAAATTATACTAAATTATCATTTATTAAAACAATAAGAATTGTATTAACTCAATGTTTGCAAAAAAGGATGTTTCGGGGAAAGAGGAAATCAACCAAAATTAATATATGGAATACAGACTATAGAAATCAATTGTTAAGGAGTGTTTTTACAAATGTAATTCAGACAACACACTGTTCACCAATTATTGAGGGACTTATGCTTGTGTAAAAAAATATAATACAAAGTATTGGTGAATGAGGCTGTACAAGTCACCCAGCCAGTCATCGCAACTGAGCCCCATGTAGTGAGAAGAAGGTTAGGAACTAGGGCGAAACCCGATCTGTCTGTAGGAAGAGAAACAGAAGACTCTGAAGAAGAGAGTTGTATAGGTTGGTTGCGGTTATCAGGGGAGATTGGGATCACACACCCCACCGTGGGTAGTGAGGCAGAATTAGAACAGCCTGGGCCTGACATTTCATAACCCATGCCTAGAGCTTGCGAATGGGAGAAGACTCCTCAAAGATTTGAGGTAGGGGATCAGCCTCGGGGGTTATTGGGACAGGAGGGGTCATTTACCCCAGAGATCACAGAGTTAGGGGAGCCGTTAGAGATGGATTGGGTCACTTCACATGGCCCGTGATCACCAGCATTAGAGGAGGAGCTGCCAGTCCCGGGTATCTCCAGGGGTGGGGAGTTATGAGGGGATGGTGCCTGCTATATTGCCAAGCCTAAAGTGTAGAGACCAAGGCAGGTGATACACCCAGTGAAGAGATTAACATATGATGCCCCAAGCCATAGCATAGAGAGGGATGCTTACTGTGTAATGAATTTTGATTCGCTCCTGGATAATATAGATGCTTGGCAGAAAGTTCGCTATTCTTTGGGGGACCAAAGAAACTGCTTAAGTGGGGGGAGTGTGTAGCGTGGTTGGCTGAAAGGCTTTGCGGGAGCCTGCCGAGGAGAGGGAAGCTTGGACAGCTGCTGCCGGTTTGGGGTGCGGCGGGTGTGGATCGGGCGAAAGAAAAGAAAAAGGAGGAAAGAAACGGGTGGGAGGGTTGCTGTTGCCGTTGTCGGGGAGAGACCAGGTGAAGCTGAAGAGAGAATTGAGGTTTTAGCTGATCCTTTTCTCAGAAGGAGAGGGAAGGAGAGAGAGAGAGAGAGAGAAGATGGAATTTTATTGCTTCTTTCTCAGGGGGGGATATCCTAGTAATAGTAATAGTAGTAAACTTGGAAGGGACCTTTGGAGGTCATCTAGTCCAACCCCCTGCTCAGGCAGGAAACCCTCCACCATTTCGGACAAATGCCTATCCAGTCTCTTCTTAAAAACTTCCAGTGTTGGAGCATTTACTGCTTCTGGAGCAGGCTGTTCCACTGATTAATTGTTCTCACTGTCAGGAAGTTTCTCCTTAGTTCTAGGTTGCTTCTCTCCTTGATTAGTTTCCACCCGTTGCTTCTTGTCCTGCCTTCAGGGTGCTTTGGAAATACTAATTCCCTCTTCTTTATGGCAGCCCCTGAGATATTGAATTTCTGCTAGTCCATGTCGCCGCCACTTGTCCCTTCTCTTTCGTGTAAACTAGAGCCATACCCAAATGTTCCGCAACCGTTCCTTATATGTTTTAGCCTCCCGTCCCCTAATCATCTTTGTTGCTCTTCTCTGCACTCTTTCTAGAGTCTCAGCATCTTTTTTACATTGTGGTGACCAAAACTGGATGCAGTATTCCAAGTGTGGCCTTACCAAGGCATTGAATAGTGGTATTAATACTTCACGTGATCTTGATTCTATCCCTCTGTTAATGCAGCCTAGCACTGTGTTGGCCTTTTTGGCAGCTGCAGCACACTGCTGGCTCATATTTAGGTGATTGTCTACTAGGACTCCGAGGTCCCTCTCACAGTTACTACTATTGAGCATGTGCCACCTATGCTGTACTTGTGCATTTGGTTTTTCTTGCCTAAATGTAGAACCTTGCTTTTTTCACCATTGAATTTCATTTTTTTAGTTAGTGCCCAGTGTTCAAGTCTGTCCAGATCCTTCTGTATCTGAAGACTGTCTTCTGGAGTGTTGGCTAT